>NW_025344670.1:0-9231 GCF_016433145.1 Gracilinanus agilis
GCGGGGGGGGGGTTGAAGGGGAAAGGGGAGCATGAATCATGTAACCACGTTAAAAATGAATATTAATAAATGTTAAAAAAAAAATAAGGGAAACTTTTACTACAGGAATTTGCACTCCAAAAGGAAGACTACAACCCAAGTGGTAATTTAGTAAGTAACATGTGAATCCACACTAGATGACAACTCAGAAAAGGGTGAATCCAAGGAGGAGAATTAACACCTTTAGAGGTGACAAGTCAGTCCCACAGACACTGCCCCTGTGAAGGGCTGGACAATTTGGAACCTGTGATTGTCCCCTGTGAAGAGGGGCAGGAACAGGAAGCCACGAAATCCCTGAGCAGTGAGGCTGGTGAAGTTGAGTCTAGTGGAGAGTGTCTCCTGGAGATAGTCTTTGAGGGAACTTCACTGGAGATTGTGGCATGAATCATGGCTTTAACTTGGATTCTGACTCTTGGACTGAGTGAAAAGGGCTACTTTCCTAGTTTCCTAAGAGACTAGCTTCTATCTTGGAGGAGGCCTCGTGGTTACTCACTACCAGCCCTCCTGGCTGAGGACTAGTATAGGTATTTTCTCTCACCTCTCTCACATTTCTCTACTTTATTGTTTCCACTCTATTTTGTAAACAAACTTCTGACTTGAGATATAATAACTCCAACAATCATGTTATTTCACATAATTTAAGTCCAACCACTAAATTTAACCTTTATACTTCCCATCTCTCAGGCTGGCACTTTACTATGCCATTTAGATGCCCCCAATGCCATCATGTTGCCCATTCTGATTCCTTCCATTTTTTTTAGTTCTCTTTTCTTTTCTTCTCTCAATACTATTGCTAGCATTTCTAATACAATATTGAAAAACAGAGGTGATAATGGGTATCCTTGCTTCACCCCTCATCTTACTGAGGAGGCTTCTAGATTATCCCTGTTTTTCTTATTGGTTTTAGGTTAGGCAGATGCTTCTTTTTTTTATTCTGTAGAAAAATTTTCCATGGTTCCATGATTCATGTTCTTACTTTCCCCTTCACCCTCCCAACCCGCCCCCCCAAAGCCGACACATTTCCACTGGTTTTAACATGTGTCATCGATCAGGGAGATGCTTCTTATCATTTTAAGGAAAAATTCATTTATACCTCTGCTTGCAAGTGTTTTAATTTAAAAAAAATTTTTTTAACCCTTACCTTCTGTCTTGGAGTCAATACTGTGTATTGGCTCCAAGGCAGAAGAATGGTAAGGGTAGGCAATGCGGGTCAAGTGACTTGCCCAGGGTCACACAGCTGGGAAGTGTCTGAGGCTAGATTTGAACCTAGCACCTCCCATCTCTAGGCCTGGCTCTCCATCCACTGAGCTACCCAGCTGCCCCCTGCTTGCAAGTGTTTTAAAGAGGAAAGGGTGTCGAAAGTCTTTTCTACATATCTCGATAAAATATTTTGATTTTTGTGATTTTGTTATCAATATACTATGTTAATAGTTTTCTTTATATTGAACCAGCCCTGTGTTCCTGGTATAAATTGCACTTGGTCACAATGTATAATCTTTGTGACATATTGTTGTAGTCTCCTTGCTAGCATTTTATTTAAAACATTAGCATCCATATTCATTAGTGAAATTGGTTTACAATTTTCTTTCTCTTTTTTTGCTCTTCCTGGCTTAGGTATCAGCACCATATTTGTTCCATAAAAGGAGTTTGGTAGAACTCTTTCTTTGTCTATTTTTCCAAATAATTTATTTAATACTGGAATTAGTTGATCTTTAAATATTTGGTAGAATTCATTTGTAAATCCATCTAGTCCTGATGCTTTTTTCTTGGGAATCTCATTTCTGGCCTGTTGAAAACTTTGTTTATTTAGGTATTCCATTTCTTCCTTCATTAATCTGGGCAGTTTATGTTTTTGTAAGTCTTCCTTCACTTCGCTTAGATTATTTAATTTATTGGCATATAACTGGCACAATAACTCCTAATAATTGCTTTAATTTCATCTTCATTACTGGTGTAGTCACCCTTTTCATTTTTGATTAAATGATTTGGTTTTCTTTTCTCTTTTTAAAATCATATTAACAAATGGTTTATCAGTTTCATTGTTTTTTTCATAAACCCAGCTCCTAGTTTTCCATGGGTGCATTTTTTGGAGGAGTGGTTTTGAGGGGGGCAGAAGGGCTTGGGAGGAAAGGGCCAGGATCTCACTATAATTCTTCCTGCTGCTCTGTCTCTCCCTCATTTTTATATCTAAGTCACTTGGTAACTAAGGAATAATTTTATATATCTAGAAAAAATAATAGCAAAATTCACCTGGAAGAAGAAAAGATCAAGAGTATCAAGGGAATCGCTGAAAAAAAAATGTGAGGGAAGGTGACTTAGAAGTATCTGATTTCAAACTGTTGTACAAAGTTGCAATCATCAAAACCATCTGGTACTAGCTCAGAACTAAGCAGGGTAGATCTGTGGGCTAGATTAGGTACACAATATGTAGTCATAAATGACCATAGTAGTCTAGTGTTTGCTAAGTCCAAAGATCCAAACTTCTAGGGTAAGATGATTTAACACAAATTTATGGGAAAACTGGAGAGCAGTTTGGCAGAAACAAGGCATAGACCCATATCTCATGCTGTATGCCAAGATATGGTCAAAATGGGTACATTATTTTGACGTCATAAAGGCTGAGATCATAAGCAAATTAGGGGAGCAGGGGAAAATGTACCTGTGAGATCACTGGATAAAAGGAGAGTTTGTGGCCAAACAAGGAAGGAAAAGAGGTAATTTTGATTACATGAAATTTAAAAGGTTTTGCACAAACAAAACCAATGCCAACAAAATTAGGAAGGAAACAGAGAATTTTACAGCAAGTTTCTCTGATGAGGGCCTCATATCTCAAATACACACCAAATTGAGCCAAATTTAGAAGTATAATAGCCATTCCCTAATTGATAAATGGCCGAAGTATATGAATAGGCATTTTTTCAGAAGAACTCGAAGCTATAATTAGTCATATAAAAATGCTTGAAATCACTATTGTTTAGAGAACTGCTGTCTAAAAGAACTCTGGTATACCACCCTACACCTATCAGATTGGTTAACATAACAGAAAAGAAAAATGCTGTTGGGAATGTGGGAAAATAGGTAAACTAATGTGTTGTTGATGGAGTTGGGAACTGGTCCAACCATTTTAGTGAACAATTTGCAACCATGTCCAATTATCTTTAATGGGGATAAGCTAGAAGCCTTCCTTCCCACTTAGATCAGGGACAAAGCAAGGATGCCCATAATCATTACTATTATTTAATATTCTACTACAAATGCTAGCTATAGCCTTAAGGGAAGAAAAAAAGAAAAGCAAGGAATTAGAATAGGCAGGAAAGAAACAAAACTATCCCTCTTTGCAGATGATATAATGGCATACCTGAATAATCCTAAAGAATCAACTAAGAAACTAGTTGAAATAATTAACAACTTTAACAAAGTTTCAGGATATAAAATAAACCCACACAAATCATCAGCATTTCTCTATATTACCAACAAAGTTGAACAGCAAGAGATCAAAAGAGAAATTCCATTTAAAATAACTCTAGAAATATAAAATACCTGGAATCTACTTGCCAAGACAAATCCAGGACTCTATGAACACAATTAAAAAATACTTGTCACACAAATAAAGTCAAATCTAAACAACTGGAACTCTGCTTAAAGGATTATAAAATTGTGCACATCCCTATTACCACTCCTGTATCCTAAAGAGGTCAAAGAAAAGGGAAAAGGACCTATTTAGAAAAAATATTTATAGATGCTTTTTTTATGGTGGTAAAGAATTGGACATCAAAGGGATGTCCATCATTTGAAGTTGTGTTATAGGATTGTGATGGAATGCTATTGTTCTATAAGAAATGACAATGGGGATGGTTTCAGAAAAACCTAGAAAGACTTATATGCACTGATGTAAAGTGAAGTGAGCAGAACCAGGAGAACACTATACACAAATAATAGCAATATTCTTTTTTTCTTTTTTTATTGATTAATTATGAAAATTTTTCCATGGTTACATGATTCATATTCTTCCCTCTCCTCCTCCCATCCCCCTCCCATAGCCAACACATAATTCCACTGGGTTTTACATGCGTCATTGATCAAGACCTATTTCTATAATATTGATATTTCCACTAGGGCAATCTTTTAGAGTCCACATCCCCAATCATATCCCCATTGACCCATGTGGTTAAGCAGTTGTTTTTCTTCTGTGTTTCTACTCCCACAATTCTTTCTCTGGATGTGGATAGCGTTCTTTCTCATAGGTCCCTCAGAAATGTTTTGGATCATTGCATTGCTGCTAGTGGAGATGTCCATTGTTAAATGAGCAACTGTGAAAGACATAGTTACTCTGATGATGACAATGATCTCAGATAATTAAAGCTTTGTGATGAAAAATGCTTTCCAACTCTAATGTAATGTAATTTTTTAACCAATTACATGTAATAACAAAGTTCCAAATAAGTTTTTTGAAATTATATGATCCCTCCCCACCTTCCTCCCTTCCTCCCAGAGCTGGCAAGCAAGTTAATCTGAATCATTGCCTTCCAACTCTAGAGAGAGAACTGAAGAATTCTGAATGCAGATTGAAGCAGACTTTTTTTTTCACTTTATTTTTCTTGGGTTTGGGTTTTTTTTTGTAACCCAGGTAATATGGATATATGTTTTGCGTGACTTCACATGTATAATTGCTATCACATTGCTTGTCTTCTCAATGAGTGAGGAAGAAACTGGAGGAAGGGGGAGAATTTGGAACTCAAAATTTTAAAAAAAGGATATTCATTGCTGAAAGAGCTGTGAACTGATACAACCATTCTGGAGGGCAATTTGGAAATATGCCCAAAGGGCTTTAAAACAATGCATACCCTTTGATCCAATAATACCACTACTAAGTCTGTATCCCAGAAAGATTTAAGAAAAGGGGGGGGGAGCACCTACTTGTACAAAAATATTTATAGCTGCTCTTTTTATAATGGCAAAGAACTGGAAACTGAGGATCGACATCTCTCAACTGGAGAATGATTGATCAAATTGTGGTATAAGATGGTGATGGAATGCTATTGTGCTATAAGGAATGATGAGCAGGATGATTTCAGAAATGTTAAGAGAGTTTTTCTTAATCTCTTCCTTTTTCTCTTTAAGAGGCAAGGGAGCAGAAAGATTTCTGAGTAAGACCCGCCCCCTTGTATAGACTGTCAGTTTAGGAGGGTGTGGCTGGGAGTTGGTAGGTGAGTTGCAGGAAGTAAGAAAGGGGCTTTTCTTTCTGGTTTCCCTGGTGAGCAGAGGTGTCTGTCTGTGGCTCAGAGACAAACTAGGAGTTGGAAAAATAACTGACAGTGGGTAAAGAGAAACGGATTTAAGGAGGTGAAAAGTGATTAATGCTGATTGATTAATGCTTATTGATTAACTTAGGTAGGTAGTTAGATAATGGGTATATTTTTAGATAGAAGGAGTAGGTAGATAGGCAGGGCTTGGTCAGGCAGAAGACACTGCCCTTGAAGACAGATTTAGGGTGTTTCTTAGAAATTTTAGTTAGGATTGGGATTTTAGGTATAGGTATAAGAGTTCTCTCACTTTCCTCCTTTCTATTTCCTATTTGAACTTTCCTCAAAATAAATTGTTTTATGTTTTACCAAATTGCTCTCCTTACTTTTTGTTCAAACTCCTACCCCAAAATTTTAACCCTTCACAGAAAGAACTGGAAAGACCTATGTAAACTGATGCAGAGTGAAACAAGCAGAACCGGGAGAACATCTACACAGTAACAGCATTATTGTGAGATGATCAAATGTAATTGACTTTGCTACTAACAGCAACACAATGATCCAAGACAAGTCTATGGGACTTTAAAAAAAAGTTTATTTAATTGGTTAATTAATTTAGAATATTATTTCATAGTTACATGAATCATGTTCTTTCCCTCCTCTCCTCCCATCCCTCCTTTCATAGCCAACAAGCAATTCCACTGGGTATTGCCTGTGTCATTGATTAAGAGCCATTTCTCTATGGGACTTATGAAAAAGAACACTCTCCACCTTCAGAGAAAGAACTGTTGGAATTGGAATGCAGATGACAGCAGACGATTTTTTACTTGTTTATTTGGGTTTATGTTTGGGGTTCTGGTTTTAAGTTATTCACTTACAAAAATGAACAATATGGAAATAGGTTTTGCGTGATAATTCATGTATAACCCAGATCGAACTGCCTGCCAGCACCAGGAAGGGGAGGGAGGGAGAACCGTTTGATCATGTAACTTAGGAAAACTTGAGTGGAAATGTGTTATAACATGTAATGGGTAAAAGGTAAAAACATAAAAAAAAACCCTTACTGTCCAAATAACTAAAATATTAAAAAAAGGAAAGAAAATGACCTGCTTTTGGCTTTGAGTCATAGAAGCAGCAGTGCTGGGCTGTGGGGTGGGGTGGATGAAGGGGCTTCCCCTAGCCTCCTTCCTGGTGAGCATTCTCAATTGCAATCTCTGAAGCCAGGACAAAATCTTTATCCTTGCAATGGCTGTTTGCATAATAACTGTGGAATTTTCCCAGGTTTTCACCTCTAGTCTCTCCAGCCAATGAGCAGGTTCTGAAAAGGCCTGGAGACAGAGCTTGGTCCTAGGGGCAAAGTCCTTGTCTCTTGCAACCTCTGACCACATTCCTAGGCTTTGGGATGGAGATTTAGCCCTAAAACCTTTTAGCAGGCTGTGAGCGCCCCCTAACTACAGTAAATGCAAAAGGCATTGGTGGAAGGGCAGGGCAGGGCACTAGCCCTTTTGGGGGATCTAGATAGGCCTTTGGTGGGAAACAGCCAGGAACTGAGAAAAAGAAGCTGGGGAGGCTGTCATGGTTGAAGAGAGACAAATGGGCCATGGAGAGGACCGTGGGAATTCTTCTCTTTGGAGGCACCTGTGGTGAGTTTGGGCCATGAGGCTGACTGAAGGGGAAATTTCTCATAATTCTGATTTCGATTTAACTGAGTTGGGCTCCACTGCCTGAACTGTGGAGCTTGGAGGGATGAATAAGAATCAAGGCCTGCCTTCAAGGTACTTACTGTCAAAGAGGGAAGATTACTAGAGAGAAGCATTTTAGTGTGGTGAAAAAAATGCCCTGGATCTGGAGCCAGGAGAACTCATGTTCAGATTCTGCCTTCGCTACTTACTAGCTGTATGATTTGGGGCAAATCACTTAACATTTGTGGGCCTCAGTTTCCTTGTCTGCAAAATAGGAGGTTGGCCTAAAGGACCTCAGTTGTCCTTTCCAGTTCTAATGATTTTAAGATTAAGTTCCCCTTTGGACCTAAATCCTGGGTTTGCGGGTTTTGTATACAAGTATAATGGAAGTGTGGTGGAGAAGTCCAAAGCGCTTTGGGAAATTTGAGGAAGGAAAACTCACTGCTAGCTGAGATGCCCAGGGAAGTTCTGAATGCAGAAAGTGGCCCTGAACTGGATCTCAAAGGGGACAATTTCAAGAACTGGCTATGGGGAGAAAGGGATCCCTCATACCTAAAGAAAAGGATGAGTTCATTTCTTTATTAAATACATACTTTGTGTCAAACTCTGGGGATCCAAAAGAAAGGTAAAAAAGCAGGGCCTTCTCTCCAGGAGTTCACAGTCTAATGTAGAAGACAGATGAGCCAGGGACAGGATATATGGCGAAGAGAATCAAGAGGGGATCAGGAAAGGCTTTCTTTTTTTTTTTTTTTAAACCCTCACCTTCTGTCTTGGAGTCAATACTGTCTATTGGCTCCAAGGTAGAAGAGTGGTAAGGGTGGGCAATGGGGGTTAAGTGACTTGTCCAGGGTCACCCAGTTGGGAAGTGTCTAAGGCAGGAAAGGCTTTCTGAAGAAGGTAGGATTTGAGCTGAGGCTTGAAGGAGGCTTTAGGGACTAGCAACGAAATTTGCTTTCTTTTTTTTTTAAACATTTATTAATATTCGTTTTTAACATGGTTACATAATTCATGCTCCTACTTTCCCCTTCACCCCCCGCACCCCACCCCCATGGCCGATGCACATTTCCACTGGTTTCATCAGGTGTCATTGATCAAAACCTATTTCCAAATTGTTGATAGTTGCATTGGTGTGGTAGTTTCGAGTCCACATCCCCCATCATGTCCACCCCAACCCATGCATTCAAGCAGTTGTTTTTCTTATATGTTTCCTCTCCTGCAGTACTTCCTCTGAATGTGGGTAGGGTTCTTTCCATAAATCCCTCAGAGCAGCTGTCCTGTGTCATTGCATTGCTGCTGGTACAGAAGTCCATTGCATTCGATTTTACCACAGTATATCAGTCTCTGTGTACAGTGTTCTTCTGGCTCTGTCCCTTTTGCAGACATCAGTTCCTGGAGGTCTTTCCAGTTCACATGGAACTCCTCCAGTTTATTATTCCTTTGAGCGCAATAGTATTCCATCACCAGCATATACCACAGTTTGTTCAGCCATTCCCCAGTTGAAGGACATACCCTCCTTTTCCAGTTTTTTGCCACCACAAAAAGCGCAGCTATAAATATTTTCGTACAAGTCTGTTTATTTATGATCTCTTTGGGGTACAAACCCAACAATGGTACGGCTGGATCAAAGGGCAGGCATTCTTTTATAGCCCTTTGAGCATAGCTCCAAATTGCCATCCAGAATGGTTGGATCATTTCACAACTCCACCAGCAATGCATTAATGTCCCAATTTTGCCACATCCCCTCCAGCATTCATTATTCTCCCCTTCTTTCATTTTAGCCAATCTGCTAGGTGTGAGGTGATACCTCAGAGTTGTTTTGATTTGTATTTCTCCAATTATTAGAGATTTAGAACACTTTCTCATGTGCTTATTGATACTTTTGATTTCTTTACTTGAAAATTGCCTATTCATGTCTCTTGCCCATTTATCAATTGGGGAATGGCTTGATTTTTTATATAATTGATTTAACTCCTTGTATATTTGAAAAAATAGACCCCTGTCAGAGTTTTTTGTTATAAAGATTTTTTCCCAATTTGTTGTTTCCCTTCTGATTTTAACTACATTGTTTTTGTTTGTACAAAAGCTTTTTAGTTTAATATAATCAAAACCATTTAATTTACATTTTGTAATTTTCTCTAACTCTTGCTTGGTTTTAAAATCTTTCCTTTCCCAGAGATCTGACAAGTATACTATTCTGTGTTCACTTATTTATAGTTTCCCTCTTTATATTCAAGTCATTCACCCATTCTGAATTTATCTTGGTGTAG
>NW_025344671.1:0-2547 GCF_016433145.1 Gracilinanus agilis
CACACCCCTTAAGCAAAATCATGCCAAATGTATTCAAAGATGAAACTGAATGGAGGATTAAAGGAAAAATTTTAAGCTAACCAGGCCTACTGGCCCAGTCAGGCCACTGGTCTATCTGGCCTGGTTTAGTGGACACTGCTTGCCTATAGACAAATTAGATAGCTGCTTGATTGAAGATAAATAGATGGATAGATCTTCTGTAACAATTTGTTGAATTGTATTAATTGAACCTAAAACTCAGTAGTAATTCTGTAGTTTTCAGGTATGCTGGTTGATATTTGGCTAGACTAATAAAATGAGGAGAGAAAGGATTAACCCCAACCACCCTGGATCCCTGGCTCCAAAATGAGTCCCAGGGTCCAGTCTCTCCCTCCTTTATATAGGATACAGGATGGCATCAGGAATCTCCCAAGATTCCAAGTGTCCAACTGGAAACCCTGCCTACAGGCATGGCTTCTTGCAAATTCTTGCAAAACTTAACTTACAATGGTTGCTTCCATGCTGTGTTGCTGCTTGCCAAGCACCAGCCCTGGGAGTCAGTGTGTTCAACAGCAGAAGTCCTTTAAAATCCACTGGCTCCTCCCTCTGAGGGGACATTTTGCAAGTTGATGATAACACTCTACCTGATGCAAGGGGACACCAGGGCTAGCCTCTGTACTCCAGATCAACCTCCTTTAAATAATTTCCTTCAGAAACTATAAGTAAATTAGGCAAGCACAGAATAGTATACCTGTCAGATCTCTGGCAAATGAAAGATTTTAAAACCAAGCAAGAGCTAGAAAAAAAATTACAAATATAAAATAAATAATTTTGA
Source organism: Gracilinanus agilis (assembly GCF_016433145.1). Lineage (NCBI taxonomy): Eukaryota > Metazoa > Chordata > Mammalia > Didelphimorphia > Didelphidae > Gracilinanus > Gracilinanus agilis. Next base: position 815 of record NW_025344671.1, read on the forward strand.
CTACATTAAACTAAAAAGGTTTTGTACAGACAAAACCAATGCTACCAAAATTAGAAGGGAAGCAACAAATTGGGAAAAAATCTTTATAACAAAAGACTCAGACAAAGGCCTAATTACTCAAATATACAAGGAGCTAAATCAATTGTGCAAAAAATCAAGCCATTCCCCAACAGAAGGACATTCACTTGTTTTCCAATTTTTTGCAACCACAGAATAGTATACTTGTCAGATCTATGGGAAAGGAAAGACTTTAAAACCAAGCAAGAGTTAGAGAAAATTACAAAATGTAAATTAAATGGCTTTGACTACTTTAAACTAAAAAGGTTTTGTACAAACAAAAACAATATAGTCAAAATCAGAAGGGAAACAACAAATTGGGAAAAAATCTTTATAACGAAAAACTCTGACAGGGGTCTAATCACTCAAATATACAAGGAGTTAAAGCAATTGTATAAAACATCAAGCCATTCCCCAATTGATAAATGGGCAAGAGACATGAATAGGCAATTCTCAGATAAAGAAATCAAAACTATCAATAAACACATGAGAAAGTGTTCTAAATCTCTGATAATTAGAGAAATGCAAATCAAAACAACTCTGAGATATCACCTCACACCTAGAAGATTGGCTAAAAGGACAGCAGAGGTGAGTAATGAATGTTAGAGAGGATGTGGCAAAATTGGGACATTAACGCATTGCTGGTGGAGTTGTGAATTGATTCAACCATTCTGGATGGCAATTTGGAACTATGCCCAAAGGGCTTTAAAAGACTATGTGCCTTTTGATCCAGCCATAGCACTGCTTGGATTATACCCCAAAGAGATAATAAGGAAAAAGACTTATACAAAAATATTTATAGCTGCGCTCTGTGGTTGCAAAAAATTGGAAAACAAGTGAATGTCCTTCTGTTGGGGAATGGCTGAACAAATTGTGGTATCTGTTGGCGATGGAATACTATTGTGCTGAAAGGAATAATGAACTCGAGAAATTCCATGTGAACTGGAATGACCTCCAGGAATTGATGCAGAGTGAAAGGAGCAGATCCAGGAGAACATTATACACAGAGGCTGATACACTGTGGTATAATCAAACATAATGGACTTCTCTACTAGCATCAATGAAGAACAAGCAATCAAGAACAAGGCTGAGGGACTTATGAGAAAGAAAACTAGCCACATTCTGAGGAAGAAATGTGGGAGGAGAAACACAGAAGAAAAACAACTGCTTGAACACATGGGCTGATGGGGATATTATTGGGGATGAAGACATTAAATGATAACTCTAGTCCAACTAAATTTAATATGGAATTAGGTATTAATCAATGATACATGTAAAACCCAGTGGAATTGTGTGTTAGCTAAGGGGAGTTAGGGGGTTTGGGGGAGAGGGAAAGAACATGAAGCATGTAACTATGGGAAAATACTCAAAATAAAAATAAAAAATATATTAAAAATAAATAAATAATTTCCTTCACAAAATATGTAGAAAAAATTTTCAATTTAATATAATCAAAATTATCCATTTTGCATCTCCCAAGGCTCTCTATCTCTTGTTTATTTATAAATTTCTTGTTATCCAAAAAAAAGATAAGTAAAATGTTCCCTGTTCTTCCAATTTACTTATGGTGTCTCCCTTTATGTCTAGCATGTATCCATTTTGGTCTTATCTTTGTAAATGGTGTAAGACATTGGTCTATATCTAGTTTCTGCCAAATTGCTCTCTAATTTTACCAA
>NW_025344672.1:0-2388 GCF_016433145.1 Gracilinanus agilis
TCATCCCACTTCCCTTCCCCTACCTGTGCTAGTTTAAAATAAAACCCTGATTAACAACAGATTACAACAGATTGATAACTTGTCAGTTTCTCCCTAGAAGGCTTTCCAAACCTAAGGATTTCTGACAACTGGCTCTAAGAACTATTTCATCTGAGTGTCTAAAAAGCCACCTAAAACCTTACCTATGATATAACTACTATTGTTTGTTTTTTATTTCAGAACCAGTAAAGTTGTAAAGAAGGATAAATATTGAGAAAAGACCATTAGATTTGGCAAAAAATATTGGTAACTGGGTAATGAGTAATTTCAGTTGAATAATGAAATTGGAATATAGCATTTAGAGGGTTTAAAAGAAAGTAAGAATGGGAGCAGCTAACTGGCTTAGTGGATAGGGAAGGGAAATCTTGATTTCAAATTTGGACTAACACTTCCTAGCTATTTGAATCTGTGTAAGTCACTTACTCTACCATTGCCTGGCCCTTATTGCTCTTCTACTTTGGAACTAATACACAGTGTTGATTATAACACAGATGGTAAGGTTTTTTTTTTATTTTTGTTTTTGTTTTTTTATTTATTTTTTGTTTTTTTTAAAGAAATTGAAAATAGAAATGGAGTTTACTTATTTAAGAAAATGGATAGGTAAAGAAAATATTTAGTAGGGACAGTCAGATGAAGCAGACTTTTTCCCCTCTTTTTAAAGGATGGGGAAGACATAAGTGTGATTATAGATAGCACAAAGCAGCCATCATAAAAGGGAGTGACTGAAGATTAATGTGTGTGTATATGAGAGACACAGAGAGAGAGACAGAGATGGAAACAGATACAGAGATAGAGAGAGGAAGGAAGAGAAGAGAGAAAGAGAGAAAAAGGAAGGAGATAAGAGGAAGAGAGTTAAAAGAGACAAAAAAGAGATGAGAGAGTAAATGTGGAGGAGAGAGAGAAAGAATCAGTCTTCTAAATTTTTTATTGTGATCTCCCATATATTTTCATTCATCTTGAGGTTTATTTTTAAAAAATTAAGATATCTAACTCCGATAACCTATAGATAGAACAAATACTATTCCAAGACTTTGAAAATGCAGACTTGATCCTTAGCTTATTAATTTTGCAAACATAGTGGTCACAAACCTAAACCTCTTTCACATGTGGGTTACAAATTTTTGCTTCCTGATTCATGGAATGGCTGTTTATTGAAACTTGGACTTCGAGAAATAATTATTAAGGGCAGAGTAAAAAGCAGCTCTTAATCTCTCCTGACCGAAACACACAAGACTCCTCAAGGGGACATAAAAACAAGTCCTCACGAAAGGATGAACCCCACAACAGGGTGCAGCGTGGAAGGTACGTGTAATCGGGACATTTCCATGCTATAAAGGTGTGAAACAACTCTCACTAAATCACGGGCTGAGCAACCAGACCCCCTATCCCCTCCACATACACCACCTATAGCGCTAAAGCCAGCTAAAAAGAAATAGAACAACTTTGGGGCATCCATCGAGTCATTGGCAGCTCCAGGGCCTGTTCCTGAGAGCAGCAATATTTAGGTTTCCAAAAAGCTAAAGAACGTACACGAACTCTGAGCGCGGGCTCAGAGCTCGGGCGCAGAAAGCAGGCACAGGGCGGAGGAGCGGGTGCAGGCAGACACAGCCGGGAGCTAAGGCTCTGAAACCCTGAGTGGGGAACCAGTGAAGACGGGTATACGACTGTGGAAGCAGCGCCGTGAGACTTGTAAAGAAACCTCCAGCAGACAATCAAACAAGGGGGTCCACCAGGGGGCTTGACCTTGGAAAAAACCAAACCTCAGACCTCAGGAGCCAAAAGACTGCAGACAGTCACTGAGCGTGAGGATAAAGCTGAGAAGCTGCTGGGCTAATGATGGCTACCCAGACTCAAGAAGTTCAGAAGATTAACAAGAAAAAAAAGAAGTCTTTAACACTCGACAACTTTTACACAGAGAAAATCCAGACAACCGAGCAAACAGAGGAGGAGAACAAACAAGCATCCAGACCCTCCTCAAATAGGAAAACTCCTCACAAGCTATGGAAGAGTTCAAAACTGAGATTTTGAGGAAAATGGAAGAGATCTGGCAAGAAAATAACAGTTTAAAAGGTAGAATCTTACAATTGGAAAGTGAGGCTAAGAAACCAAATGAACTGATAAGCAAATTGAACACCAGAAATGACCAGATTGAAAAGGAATTCCAGACGATTATGGCCGAAAACCAGAAGATTATAGCTGAAAACTAGAAGATTACAGCCGAAAACCAGAAGATTACAGCCGAAAACCAAAGATAATAGCCAAAAACCGAAAGATTATAGCCGAAAACCAATCCCTAAAGGCAAGAATTGAGCAATTAAAAGCTAATGATCTCTCAAGACAACAAGAACA
>NW_025344673.1:0-7563 GCF_016433145.1 Gracilinanus agilis
GGGAGGGAGGGAGGGAGAGAGAGAGAAGAGAGGAGAGGAGAGGAGAGGAGAGAGACAGAGGGGGTGGGGAAGGGTCTCAGCAGGGCCTCCAGAGCTTCGGTCTCCAACTTCCTCCTCCTTCAGTTCTGTGTCAGGTTTGTGCTACACTTCACCCCGACTCTCACAAGCTTGTCCATTCTCAAGGACTGATTCAGAGACTTCCCAGACCTCTGCTTCCTACAGATGTCCCCTTTCCTATTCCTTTGTCCCAGGCTCAGAACTCTGCAACATACAGAGTAGGTAGAGAGAGGTCTGGCTTGGGAAGCCAGAGGCCCCGAGTTCAAATTCTAGCCCTATTGCTTTTGGACTCTTAGCAAAGTCCCCATCCCCTCTCAGGAGTCTCATTTTGCTCACGAATAAGATGAGAGAGATCCCAAAGGTCAGACTCGATTCATCATCTTCAGCCCTGCTGAGTTCCAGTCCATATGAACAAACCAACATTGCCCGTTTTTATCCTGCCTTGGTCTTCTCCTCATTGCGCGTCCCTTTGAGGCCTCTTTGAGACCCCGTCGCCTCCATCCCAGAGCACCAGGAACCGGCTCTCCTCTCCCTGGAATGCTTGCTAACAAGCCCTCCCCCTCCATTAGAAGGGAGGGCCTTGGCCACAGCACATACTCAATGGTTTGGGAACTGAAGTAGATGATCTTGGGGAGGGGAAGCCACGACGTAGAAGTAGAGAGATAGAAGAAAGCGGAGAGCAGAGCAGGGCACACAGAGATGACAAGAGACAGGGCACTGAGCATGGGTTAGAGAAAGAAGGGGCTAGCGGGTCTGGCACCTGGGAGCCAAGGAGAGATGTCTTTACTGAGTGCCCCACGAAGTATATCCAGGGTCAGCCCTCTCATAGCTCCTGCTCCAGAGGGCCAACGAAGATGGCAGCCAGCCAATGGCTAAACTGGGGAAAGGAGAGAGTGGGGTAGACTGCCCGGAAGGGGTAGGGGGTGTCAAGAAGGAGGGGAAATAAGTATCAAATGGGAAAAGAAGAAGGAAATGGGTCTGAGTAGACGGAAAAATTCGTTCTGAGGAACAGTGGGAGACAAGGGGAAAACCCTGTTTTAGGGTACAGCTGGAGAACAGGTGATGCCAGAGGTCAGAGTCTGACCTTTTTTCCAACTAAGGCCAGAGGGCCGTGGGGGCCAGGTTCAAGAACTTTAGACTTCATCCTTCCTATAGGCAACAGTGTATCATTCCAACTCGGGCCTGGGGGTCCCCGGCTAGATTTCAGTGGCCCCAAGAACATGGATAGGGCGAGAAAAGGCACGTCTTTTTTTCCCACTTTTAGGGATTTTCAAAACATGACCGTGAGAAGGCAGGGTCCACGGAGAAGATTCATTCGGCCCCACTGCCCAAAGGGCCCAGGCCACACCGAAAGCGAAGAACCCCAGCTCTAACTGGCCCAGTTTCTGGGGAAGAGGCAGTTTCTCTGGAAAGCCAAAGAACACAAAGATACCTACTCAAGCAGGGCAGCCTGAAGGGAAAAAGGGTCAAAGCCAGGACACCCATCAGGAGGCTGCGGCCAGAGCGGAGGAGTGGGGGAGGAGTTGACCCATCAGTTAAGCCACAGGAATTAGGGGAGGGAGACAATGGATACAAGACAGATCATCCACAAAGGCACAACAGGATGAAACTGATTGGGCTTTGGGGGCGAATGAGGTCAGGGAAGCCAAGAAAAGTGAGGGTTCAAGGCCAGGGCCCAAGCAGGATAGCAAGTGGCACCATCAGCAGACAAGGAGTGGGAAAGAGCCTAGAGTGTGGGCCGGGCCAGTCCGGAAGATGGGCCAACTGGGAAGGGACTCTAAGAAACTGGGTGCTGACAGATGGGTCTTACCCAGATCTCTGTGGGTAGGGGAATCCCAGGATCACTAGGATGAAGGAACACTTACTCCCTAAGAGCAGCCTGGGCTCCCCGAGTCCTGGCATTGGGTGCACTGAGGCACCATGGATGGACTGAATCTTTGATTCCCAGGGTTCATACCAACAGGGACCCGGGGAAGTGGGGAGACGGGAGGGCGGGCAGTGGCAAGAAGGATCACATACATCATTCTCTGCAGCTGCCTGAGGCAGCATTCTCAGCATGATGATATGACTGGCTTTCTCTTCCTCCTCTTCCTCCCCTTGCTCGGTTCGATAGTCCTGGTCCCGATAGTCCCCATCTCCAGGGAAGCCCAGGGGCTCAGTTGGGCTGTCCCGCTTACGCTGCTGTGTCTCGGAACCTGAAGAAGCCTCATAGGAATCCTGAATGACAGAAGGAGATGAGAGAGACCAGCTGGTCAGCATGTCACATGTAGGTCTAGAGCCAGCTAGGCCATGGACAGGCCAGGCCTTCCTCAGGTTCCCATGTGGCCCCAGCCCCCCTCCCTCCCCCCCCCCCCCAGCTCTTAGAACAGCAGCTCTTCCTTTCTTCTGGTGGCAGGGGAAGCAGAGAAGCTCCTCTGAGAGGAGGTAGGGAAAAGTGCCCTATCCCTCAAACACGGACACCGCAGGGTCCTCGGCTCCCGGCAGGCCGACACCTCCAGATCATTCGTGGCTCCGCAGGGGAGCGGAGGGCCAGGCTGGAGCCCAACCGGTCACCGACACTAGCTTCGTCCTTGGCCCCGAGCACAGAAAAGTGGTGCAGAAACAGCAGTACAGGCTTAGCAAATGAGGCCCCATCCCTGCCAAGAACAGCTGCTTGCCAGCACTGATTTCCTAAGACCTAAGAAGCTGTTGGTCCTGCCTGCTGCCCCCCAAAGCCCAGCACCAGAAGCTAGGCCAGTGCTCTGCTTGGGGTGGGGGAGCAGAAGGTCTGGCTGTGACCTTAGCCAAGTTAAGGAAGGGCAGGATGGAAGGTGGGACAGCCTATGAGTCTGCCCAGGACTTGGCTGTAAGGTCTTTGGCACCGCTGTGCCCTCTGTTGCACCTCTCTGCCTGGCTCCTATCCCTAACACCTCACGGTCCCACCGTAACCTAACCAGGGAAGCCCAATCCCACTGATTAAAAAACAAAACAAAAACTCCCCACCCCAAGGGGGGGGTTGGCAGGAGCTCTGACCCCTGTGCCCTCAGGCTCTGTAGAAAAGGCTTCTGGGCCTGGAGGAGCCTTTCCCCTTCAGACCAAGCTGTGTGCTATGTTCCTCCTGTCTCTTCCTTCAGACGAGAAGGTTCCAAAAGACAAGGGCTATTTTGCCCCTTGGAGCTCCCACTTGGTGAGCCTCTGTGCTGAGGACAGGGCTTTCCCCAAAATAGGGGCTGCCTTCCCCCACATTGGGAGATTCCCTTTTCTACTCTCTCAGGCTCTCCGAGTAGAAGATGAAGAAGTCCATGCCCGGCCCGTTTTAGGAGGGCGAGGTCAGGACATTATAGTCTAACTAAAAGGCTGCTGACACCTAACCCTAAATTCCAGCCTCCCACACTGCCCCAGGCAACACTCCTGATCACACCCTAACTTGGCTCTGGGTGTTCTCCAAGCATCAAAGAAGAGTTTGCAGGGGAGGTAGAAAAGGGAGCCTGGGAGGCCCAAAGGGCATGCTGGAGGTCAGGCCAGCTAGACTTGCAGCAGTTTAAGTCCCAGGGCCCTGGTGACAGCCCGACAGCCCAGCACTCGCCTCTGCACTCTGCTCCTCAGATGAGTCGTCATAATCGTGGCGGGGTTCTTGGCTGCTGAAGTCCCGGGGATAGGATCGGTAATCCATGTCCCGGTAATCATGGTCTCTCTGACTGCGGCTGTCCAGCCCATCATCCTGGAGGCTGCGGTCAGTGGCACCGTAGCGGCCAGTTCTGTCTCCACGGCCACCTCTGAGGAGAGGAGACAGTGTTGAGTCAAAAGAAGCAGCCCCTGGGCTCCGAGGGGGCCTAGGCCTCAGTTCCTCTCTCTAAGACTCAGTAGGCAGGGAAGGCTGAGGCAGAGCTGAAAAACCCAAGACTAAGGTCAGTTATAGTCCTGCCTGCAGGGGCCCACACCCCATCCCTAAACAAGGCTCACTCCTACCTTTAGGTTCAAGGAAGTGATAGGGCACACAGTGCCCCAGAGGCCAGTCCTACAGGCAGTGCAGCCCAGTCCCTTGAGAAGAAGTGGCCAGGCAGGGGCTGGCATCACTCAATCTACGACTCTCAGGACCCAAAAGCTGAAATGACCAGAGCAGCTAGAGTGCTAACAAAAACTTTCCTTACGAGGGCACCAGCACGGGGAGACCGCCATGAGTTTTGAGGATCCCAAACTTATACAGAAGAAAAAAAGAAAGGCTTAGAGAATGGCAGTGACTTGCCTAGTCCTGGAGCCTTGAAAAGCCAGAATCAGGTTTCAAACCAAGGCCCTTGCCGAAGCCACTCAAGAGGGAAGAACACTGTGGCCTCTGGAGTTGGGCGATCTGCCCTGAATCCTGCCTCCTAATGGTCCTCAGAACTGGCTGAGGCTTCCTCTGTGCCTGCCCAATGGCATGATCCTAGCACTGGGTACCCCCCTCCTTCTGTGCCAACCTGAAAGGGCCCAGAGCTGGCACTTCAAAGTTGTTTCAGGGGTGGGAACTCCTGGACAAGCTGCCCACTGAGGAGTGGCAAATGATTCCACCGTGTACAATGGAGGTACAGATTAAGGCTGTGATAAGCAATTTACTAAGCAAAGTGGCCATCCAACCCCCATTTGGTCATCCTAGTTCCAGATGGACAACTATCAGATCAGCCAAGAGACAACCTTTGGCAAAGCCGAGCTGCGGGCTCTGGGAGGGCTCAAGGAGTAGCGGTGTCTACCGTCAACTTGGTGCCTGCCTCTCTCGGAGATCACCGAGTGAAAACATCACAGCCAGCGGTGGCCAAGCCGAGAGGCTGCACCAGCTCCAAGAGTTTCTGCCCAGAAGTTGTGTTTGAGGCCAAAGAGGCCAGGAGGGAAGGCAGCCTGGTGCCCCTAGCATGGCAGTACCCTGGCTCCTCTCCCTTCTCTCTGAAGAGAGTCATCATATTCCCGTGGCCAGAGGCAGCTGAAAAGCCTGTGGGAGGCAGATTTCTAGCTTGGCACAGCTGGAGGGGCCAGGAAGCTGGCCCTCACATACAGCTCCACTGGTTCCTGTGCTAGTCTCTCTCTACCTAAGTCCTGGTGGAGTTCCATTTCGGCTCTGCAATCCCAGTGGGATGATGGTGGTGGTGGTGGTGGTGGTGGTGGTGGCACAAGGCCCCTCTCAGCCTCTCTGTCAGGGCAGAGACCTGGGCCATCCTGAGAAGTCATTGGGAGCTCTGGGCAATGAAGCAAGACTTCACTTCTCCCATGTTCTCGGAATCTTTCCCTCTAAAGAAAATACTGCCCTCCCCTTCAACATTTTGTGTTGGATGCCCCTCCCCTACCCAAAGCAGGCCTCAGAGAAAGCCGGAAGGCAGCCATTGGTTCTGCCTATTCCTTTTCTCTCTTTGTTTGGCTGTGGGTTTCCCTACTGTAAGGTGCTTCTCAGTATACTGTGACTACCCTATATGGGAGCTCAGTAAAGACCCAGGGCCCAAAGGGTCTTCACTTCAGGATGGCACCCTCCCCATTGGCTCACCGTCTTTCATACTCCATGTCTGGGGGGGGCCTGCTCCTGGGCCGATGGCTCCTCCTCACTTCCCAGCTGCCACCAGCCCTGCTACTGCCACCATGCTCCGCCAGCCTGCACAAGAACTCCCGTGAGGGATCTGGGGGAGACAAAGGAAAAAGAGGGGGTCAAGGGCAGCCTGAGCCCATTCAGGAAGGGCTGGCTGCCCAACTCTTCATACAGAGGAAGAAAAAAATAAAGAGCAGCAGCCAGTCTGGACTCTCTCCAGCGTGGGAAAGTTGAGCGAGGCAGAGGCAGAGGCAGAGGGAAGGAGGGGAGAGAGAGGGACTGAGAGGGACTCGGTCAGAGGTAGTGCTATCACTTTGTCCAAGTGGCTCCTCCACACCTCCACTCACTTGTAGGAAATGGAGACAAGAATTATTTGCACTAAACACCTTGGAAAGCTTCTGGAAACTACAGGCATGTATTCGTGAACTGTAAAGGGCCCGAGAAATGGTGGCTATCATTTTCAATCCCACACCCAGAGAAGAAGGGACAGCTGCCAAGAACAGAAGGGACCGGCTCCTAATACGGTGCCAGAGCCCAAGGTCAAGGCCAAGGCTCCTGCAAGCTATTCAGAGCCCTAGAAGCATTGTGGGCTCCAAAGCCTCAACTCCTGGCCCATTCTACCTAGGCCAGTACAGCGCCTGCCCCTCCCCCCCCCCCAGCTACCTCCCTTTGTGGAGGTGGCCCTGGTCCCCAAATGTCCAACACATACCTAGGAATAGCACAAGGTCAAGTTCAAGCCCCCATGGTCCAGATTGTGCCCCAAACTCTCTTCTCTGCCTTTTCTCAGCCCCTGTGGTTCCTTCCTTTTGTAATCTGGAGTGAGCGCAGGCTCAATACTGTCTCTGGATAGAGGGGCCCTGCAGAGCACACTGGGCTCTAGCAGCTGTTGCCTCTGGAGGGGTGGGGGGTGGGGGTGGGGTGTCTGAGACCATGATCTGGAAAGAACCATGCTGTTATTTTCACTAATTGAAACTTAGCTGCTCCTTCAATGATTTAAAGAGGACTATGAGCATATCATAGTGCCTCATGACACTAAAGAGGTGAAGAGACCCTGATCTAGAACCTGAGCACAACTGGGTATAAGAACTCCATCAGGGCAGGGCCTAGGCTGTGGACTGAAGGGATGCCCAGAAGCCATCTACATGGAACCCAGTTGAGTGCCTGATGTCCTAGGTGCCTCTCTTTCCTGTCAGAATCCCTGGCCCGGACCCCTTCAGGCATGGCACCTCAGGGTTTCCAGAGCAATCACCCAAGTCTTTGCCCGACACACACATTTTCCCCTGGTGAGGCCCTGATTCGATCAGGTGATGGTGAGGACAGAGCCCAGGAGGTGCTGAGTAGCAGAGCCTGGGAACTGTGCAACCCCCTCCTCCTCTGCCCAGCTGATACCAGGAAATCGGCAGGTGAGGTTAATTAGGGCCCTTCTTCTCAAAAGCAGCCAGGTGGGTACAAGGCAGCAAAGAGATACCACCCTTCGGAGGGGCCAGTGGGAAGGGGGTGCTGGGCCACGGACGGTGCCCAGTCCAGACTAAGGCACTCCGGCTTTCCTCTGCCCTGGCAGGTCTGCCAAGGTAGTGAGCTGCCCGATCAAGAAACGTGAGGAAGTCCCGGCTAGGCCCTGGCACATTGGGGGGGGGGGGGCCAAGGAGCCGCCATGCCAGCTGCCTCGCCCGATCTGGGCTTGTCCAGGCCGCCTGCTCCCGTCACTCAACCCGCCATTGCCTCCCCAGGCCTGCAGCAGCCTCGAGAGAGGGGGAAGCAGAGGGTGGGGGGAAGCGCGCCACCACTTGTCGGGAGCGCGCACGCCGACCGGGCCCGCGCCCGTTCGGCGCCCGGGCCTCCATCTCGCACCCCCACCCCTGGGGGGGTCTCCTGCGCCGTAGCCACAGCGGGTCGGCGACTCTGACCTGACTCCCCCCAGCTCCAGCTCTAGTTCCGCCGGGCTTCCCGCTGGGCCTCCCGCCCGCTCACCTGCCGGG
>NW_025344674.1:0-1670 GCF_016433145.1 Gracilinanus agilis
GACACCCCTCATCTTGACCACCAATGAAAAATTGCTTTGGGGTTTCCAGGTTAAGATAGCGGCAGAGTAAGAAGCACCTCTTAACCTCTCTGGACCAAAACACACAAAACTCCTCAAGGGGACATAAAAACAAGTCCAGACGAACGGAGGAACCCCACAACAGGGCACAGTGTGGAAGGTACGTGGAATCGAGGCATTTCCATGCTATAAAGGGGTGAAACAGCTCTCACTAAATCGCAGGCTGAGCAACCACCCCACCCTCAACGCCTCAACACACAATACCTATAGCGCCGAAGCCAGCTAAAAAGAAATAGAGCAAGTTTGGGGCACCCATCAAGTCATTGGCAGCTAAGGGGCCTGTTCCTGAGAGCAGCAAGATTTAGGACCCCAAAAAGCCAACGAACGCACACAAAATATGAGCGTGGGAGCAGGGCGCCAAGAGCAGAGGTAGAGCGCAGAGCATGGTCTCAGAACGCAGGCACAGGCAGAGGCGTGGGTGGTGGAGGCAGACACAGCCACAAGCTAAAGCTCTGAAACCCTGAGTGGGGAAAAAGTGCAGACGGGTATACGACTGTGGAAGCAGCACCCTGAGACTTGTAAAGAAACCTCCGGCAGAGGATCAAGCAAGGGGGTCCACCAGGGGGCTTGACCTTGGAAAAAAACAGAACTCAGACCTCAGGAGCCAAAAGACCGCGGACAGACCCTGAGCTCGAGGATAAACCTGAGAAGCTACTGGGCTAAAGATGGCTACCCAGTCTCAGGAAGTTCAGAAGAGAAATATTAACAACAAGAAAAAGAAGTCTTTAACACTCAACAACTTTTACACAGAGAAAATCTAGACAACGGAGCAAACAGAGGAGGAGAACAAACAAGCATCCGGACACTCCTCAAATAAGGAAAACTCCTCACAAGCTATGGAAGAGTTCAAAGCTGAGATTTTGAGGAAAATGGAAGAGATCTGGCAAGAAAATAACAGTTTAAAAGGTAGAATCTTGCAATTGGAAAGTGAGGCTCAGAAACCAAATGAACTGATAAGCAAATTAAACACCAGAAATGACCAGATTGAAAAGGAATACATGAAGATTATGGCTGAAAACCAGAAGATCATAGCTGAAAACCGAAAGATTATAGCTGAAAACCAACCCCTAAAGGCTAGAATTGAGCAATTAGAAGCTAATGATCTCTCAAGACAACAAGAACAAATAAAACAAAGTCAAAAGACTGAAAAAATAGAAGGAAACATGACATATCTCAATGAGAGAGTGACAGACCAAGAAAACAGGTCTAGAAGAGACAATTTGAGAATAATTGATCTTCCAGAAAAACCAGAAATTAATAGAAACCTGGACTCCATACTAACAGAAATAATTCAGCAAAATTGCCTTGAAGTCCTACAACAAGAGGGCAATATAGACATTGAAAGGATTCATAGAAAACCTGTGACATTCGATCCAGAAAAGAAAACACTCAGAAATATAATTGCCAAATTCAAGAGTTTCCAAGCAAAAGAAAAAATCTTACAAGAAGCCAGAAAGGAACAATTCAAATATCAAGGAGCACCAATCAGGATCACACAGGATCTGGCAGCCTCCAAGCTAAAAGATTGCAAGGCTTGGAATACGATATTCAGAAAGGCAAGAGAGCTGGGCCTGCAACCACAGATCAACTAC
>NW_025344675.1:0-2093 GCF_016433145.1 Gracilinanus agilis
TTGGGACACTACACACACATACACATACACATAAAAACATACACACAAAAAATTTCTATCCAAAATGGTCAAAAAATAAGTTTCTCAAAAGCTCTAGATTTTAAACGGAGTAAACCTTAGCTATCTGAACAAATCCCAAACCTCTTGTTCCTTTAAAACTCAACATGTGGGTTAGTTGGGTGACACAGTAGATTGAGAGCCAAGCCTAGAAACAGGAGCACCACGGTTCAAATCTGGACACTTCCAGCTATGTGACCTTGGGCAAGTCATTTAACCCCCATTACCTAGCCCTTATCATTCTTCTGCCTTGGAACCAATATGCAATATTTATTCTAAGAGAGAAGGTAAGGGCTTTAAAAATAAAATACAATAAAAATCAATGTGGAGGAATGGAAGTTTATCTTCCAATAGCCCCTGGCAGTTTTCAAAGTCTTTTCATACTCATTACCTCACTTGCTTGTGAAATAACTGGTGCAAAAATTATATTATTTGCAATCCACTAAATATATCATATCAGTGCCTATTTTCTAGATGCAAACTTTTGAGGTTCAGAAAGGCTGGGTGGTAGTGGAAAGAGCAATGAACTTGAAGACTATTAAGAACTGGAACCAAACCCAAGGCTGTAGTCTGGTGAATCCATTAGAAAATATGCATCTTTTGGGAAGAGATTGTTTCATTCATTTTACAGATGAGGAAACTGAGGCCAACAGGTGAAGTGATTTGCTGAGTCACACAGCTAGTAAATATCTGAAGCTAGATTTGAACGCAGGAAGGTTAGTTTTCCTGGCACCTGGTCCAGTTCTCTATTTACAGCACAATCTAGCTGCCCCTTTATAGGCTAAATTTTGGTCCAAATATAATGAAGCTAAATATAAAGTCTTATTCTTGGGTTAAAAAAAAAATCAACAGTATGGAAAAAACATGGTTAATTGGACTATAAGTGATCTCCAATTTCAACGGACTGCAAGCTCACTATGAATGAACAGGATGATAAGGCAGACAAAATGTCTGATGTAGTCTTAGAATATATTAAGAGAAACATGGTGTCCAGCTCTCAGGTTGGTAATAAGTTCCATGATTCTCTGACTTAGCCAGGCCATATATGAAATACATTGTTCAATTCTGGATGCTATATTTTAGGGAGAATATCTTCAAAATCCCTTCTAGGTCTAAATTCTATGATCCTAAGGAGAGAAAGAAGAGAAAAAATAAGATCATTATATCAGGAATCAATTTAGTCAATCCCATAAGCAATAAGTGTCTACTAAATACAAAATACTGGGATTTAGAAGTAGACAAGCCCATGGAGGTCATACGGTCCAATCCCTTCATTTTAGAAAGAAGTAAGGTTCTGGCGGGAAAGTGACTTGTGATAGAGCTAAGAGTGCCCAGGTCTCTCAACTCCTTACCCAGTGTTCCTTCTACTGCATCAAAGCTTAGAGACAAATATGTAAATCTCATATTTTAGAGAAAACTTTATCGGTATTGTCATTAACAGAATAAAGTCTGAACAAGCAAACCTTGCAGATTCCAAAATCTTATGTTACCTGCATACATTGCTGTGTAATAACCAGTCTGTTATTACAGGAAAAATATATATCCTACAGGCAAATGCCTCAAAGTGACTTTGAAGGCTCACCACAATCAGGCTCCATCCTCTTTTCATATCACTGCACTTATCCTATCACTTCATATCATGCATGCTATATTCCAGCCAAACTAGATTACTATGTACTGCCTAAGCTAGATACTCTATGTACTATATCTTTTGCTTTTACACAAGCTATTTTCCATGCCTGAAATACATGTGCTGCTCTTCATTTCCACCTCTAAGAGTAATTGATTTCCTTCAAGATTCGACCTGGCTGGCACTTCCTTTGGGTAGATCAAAAAATATCACAGATTTTTTTTGAACTGAAAGAAATTCTTAGAGGCAAGTACACCCAATTGGGAGGGAGGGAGGGAGAGAGGGAGGGAGAGAAGGAGGAAGAAAGGAAGGAAGGGAGGGACAGAGGAAGGAAGGAAGAAAGGAAGGAAGGGAGGGAGGGACAGAGGAAGGAAGGAAAGAAGGAAGGAAAGAAGGAAGGAAGGAA
>NW_025344676.1:0-4107 GCF_016433145.1 Gracilinanus agilis
TCCTCGGGCCACTGAGATTTCCCTCAAGACTTTGTGTGTGACCTTTACAGGGCAGGCCCAAGGAGCCGGCCTTCAATCCCTGGAAGATTCTAGAAGGGCCCCAGAGCCAAGCTGGCTTCCTCAAGAACAGGCCAGAACTGCCAGGAGACAACAGGGACCCCGGCAGAGGTTAATGAGTCCCAGTCGGGTGTGGGGGGGATTCTGAGCTCGATGCCAGCGTCTCGAGGATGTGGGCTGCCCCCAATGCCCAGGATGCCACGCTCGTGACCTCTGTAAATGACGCCGAGGAGGGAGGCCGGCAGGCTGGAAGATGGAGAGGAGACCAAAAACGCAGCCTCCCAAGTACAGGAACGGGAAGCAGAGAGAGACGGCAATTGTTCAGAGAAAGAGCTAGAGGTTGGAGTGGCCCGCAAGTTCGATGAGTCAGCAGGCTGGCCAGCCACCCCGTGACCGTGGGCTGCACTAGAAGGGGCAGAGCTTCCAGGAAGAAGGAGGTGACCGACTCCACGTACTCAGCAAAGTTGCAAAAGGGTGGCTTACTGTGGGGGGAAGACTTCCCAGTAACCAGCGGGGTCGCTGCCCATGTGCCGGCCCTTTACCAGAAGGCCGTCCTTGCAGTTTCTGAGACCCCCTCGCCAAGCTCCAGGGATGCACTTCTACGCTCTGCTCCCTCGTCTAGCACAGGGCCGGCTTCTCGAGGAAGCCTCAAGGCCTTCAAGCACTGACATGGAGTCCCCCGGAGAGCCTTTGCCATGATGCAGAGGTCAAGCAGCTGGCTCCCAAGGGGTCTGCGCTCTCCGCCCTCCTCCCCTTCCGGGCCCTGCCCCATGGGGCAGGCTCTCTCCACAGGACTACCGAGCTCCAGGGGGCAACTAGGTGGCTCAGAACCAGACCCAAAGATGGGAGGTCCTGGATTCAAATCTGGCCTCAGATACTTCCCAGTTGGTTGACCCTGGGCAAGTCACTTCACTGCCATTGCCCCTAGCCCTCCGTGCTCTTCTGCCTTGGAACCGATACACAGGAGGTAGGTAGGGGTCTATGAAAAAGAAAAAGGAAGGAAGAAAAAAAATCCCATGACAAGCCATTCTGAGGGCCTTCCTCCACCCAAGGATTATAGGAAAAATCAGGAGGCAGCCTAGAGGCAAAAGGAAAGGGAGTCTCGCCCTTGCCTATAGGGTCAGAGACACACGCGGCCCACAGGGCTCCCTATGAAGCACCTGCCGCAAAAGCGTATATGCCGCCACGGTGGTTAGGTGGTTATCAACTCACAGGAGAAAAGTCCAAGGGGGCAGCAGTGAGCAGCGCAGGTGTAGTCGCCCTAGGTCCTCGGCCCTGTCCTAGGGGGCCCCGAATGTAGTGAACCGCAAAGATTCAGAGGGCCCAATGCCAGGAGGAACCAGGGTGAGAGCAAGCAAAGATGGCACGAAGCTCCAATTCAGGGCCTCAAAGCGGAGAGATAAAAAGACCCAAAGAAGGTACCACGCAACATGAAAATGATCCCAAAGCCGGAGACCTCCCCAAAGAAGGTGGCAAGGATGGCATCGAAGGCCAAATCAGATCCTGCAGACTTGCCACAGGAATACGCAGGAGAAATGGAGCAGGGAACAAGCAATGAAAACCCCCAAATCCAAAGCTCCACAGGGAAACAGTGGCCAACCCTAGGCCGGAAAGAGTATTGCCTGATGACAGAAGAAAATGCGAGCGAGCCGAGATCAAAAACAACTGCCCTGGGGAATGGGTCAAGAAGCAACCATGTCAGGGGGGCAGCCGGGTAGCTCAGTGGATGGAGAGTCGGGCTTAGAGACGGGAGGTCCTGGGTTCCAATCTGGCCTCAGAACACTTCCCAGCTGAGTGACCCTGGCCAAGTCACTTGACCCCCATGGCCTAGCCCTCACCACTCTTCTGCCTTGGAGCCCATACACAGTAGCGACTCCAAGACGGAAGACGGGGAGGGTTTAAATGAAAAAAAGAAGCAGCAACCAAGTCTGAATCCCCAGATCCAGAACAAGGGACTGGATGGAATAGTAGTTCAGGCATCACAAATGAAAACCAGACAGAGGGCCGAGTGAAGAGCCAAAGACTACCCACCGGCCGAGAGGAAAAAGGCCGGGCAGCCAGGAAGCACAGTGGAGATCAGCAGAGCGGCAAAAGGAGCTCCCCCCAGTGCGACTATCAATAACACGGAAACAAGTCTTGAGCGCCGGCTATGGGGGGGGGGGGGCCAAGGGGAGAGCAAGAACATGAATCATGTGACCACGGAGAGTCTTTCTAAAAAAATAAAATATTCCAAAAAAGAATAACTTCCCCCCCAGAAGGGAGAAAGACGGGCCTTTCGGGAGTCTCTAAGGAAAAGACAGAGCTCAGGAGCGGCTGGAATGCAAGGCAACCGTTCTTGGTTTTCTTTAGCCAATCACATGGAAAGCCAAATGGCCACAGAGGTCTTTGGAAGTCGGATGATCTAAATAAGTTGTTCCCCCCCCCTCGTTCCTCCCCAAGCTGGCAGCCTGTTCGATCCCGGCTCTACATGTGTTATCAGAGGCGCGAGAGCTAAAGAGAAGCTTCCGCTCCCCTAGAAAGAGAGGGTGCCCTGGCGGCTAAGGAAATCGAGGGCAAACTGCGGGGAGACACGAGCAAGAAGGAATGATGGGACTTTTCCGCCCATTTCGAAGCTGGCAGAGACCTCCAAAGGCCATCCCACTCACCCGCTTCGTTTCACAGACAAGGAAGCGAAGCGTGGCATGGCTGACCCAGGTCGAGGGGCAGCCAGGAGCCTCGGGTTCCCTCCTGGGCGCTTCATCCGTGCTTACCATCGACGGGCTGGCTAAATGATGAATGATGTGGACTAGCAAGTTAAAGCAAGTGCCCGCCGGCCATCCCCTGGCCTGGGAGACTGGGGCAAAGTGTGGTTAAGAAAGGAGAGCCATAAAGTGCCTGGGCAGGCAGGGTGGGGCCGCCCTAAGGGGCCATAAAGGCCGAACCCGTTCTTCTACCTTCTTCTGACCTGGGCGTCAGAGGCTGTTCTGGAGATAAGGAGCAGCCTCAGTTGCCTATTCCTGTTAGGAGAAGGGTCGGCTCTATCTCGGTGCTACCCGGCTGGGCAAAGGGGAGCACGCCCGGCTCTGAGGGCACGGGCCCTGGTGGTATGAGGAATGGAGGAGAACCAAGATTACTAGAACTTCTACCTCTTGGGGCCTCCCCCCCCCAGGAGAGCTTCAAGCCTCCTTTCTTCCAATCCGCCAGCTTCCCTGCCCTAGCGCCAGCCTCGGGCAGGGGCTTAGCCAGCCGCCTGGCCTGGCGGTTATGGGGGGGGGGATTGGGAAGGAGCTCTTCTCTTCCCATTTCTCAGGAAGCCTCTCAAAGGCCGGCATCGGGAACGTCACAGGCAGGGGAAGGGGCCGGGTCCCAGGCGCCAGCCGGCACCAAAGCAAGCCTCGGGAGGCGGCCTTCCCCTCGACTTCAGGCGCGGGCACTCCCCGCTGCTCCCCATGCCCACCCCAGGACCAGGGAGGCACCAGGCCGAGGTCGTCGCCTGGCTCCGTAGCAACTCGGAGAGGCAAGCGAGCTGGAAGTGACTTGGCCTTGGTCATCTGGCGAGGCGGTGCCGGGAACAGGGCTGGGCACTGCGGGGAGCTCCTTCAGAATGGCTGGGCCCAGAGGGGACTCGGGAGGGTGCCCACTGGGGGCCGATGGCTTTCCGCTTCACCGACCTGGGCTCGGGGCTGAGCCCTGGAAGGCAGGTGCCAGCAGGGGCTGATGGGAGTAGGGGGCCCGCCGAGGCTCTACCACGGCGGGCACACGCCACGCATCTCGGGTTTCCTAAAGGGCCTGACTAAGGGCAGGCAGAGCGGGGCCCCTTCAGCAGGAGCCTCAGTCCTCTCATCTATGAAATGGGTATAGTGCCTGTCCTGGGGACGGAGGCCCCAAAAGGCCCAGGACTCCACCCCGCCGGGGACAGGGTGGGCAGAGCGCCGAAGCCCCATGCAAGGCTCTCGAAGCCCCTAAGACCTCCGAGGTCCTTCCTTCACCACAGAACAAGAGCAAAGGCCCTGGCTCTGGGTGGCCCTGCGCCAGTCATCTGCACTCCCCGGGCCTCTCCAAGGCTCCCAA
>NW_025344677.1:0-8818 GCF_016433145.1 Gracilinanus agilis
CTGTTCTAGGGGATCATGGCTCTCTCCCTCACCACATTATCTTTCAATTACTGATGTGAATGATGTTTCTAGAGTTGACTGAGTTTTTGGAAAAGACATCCCCCACAATGCTTCTGGACAGGAAGAGTCTCATCCATTGGGAGAGACTCTTAATGAAAAGACCGAGGATATGAGGTTTGTACACAAGCATATAACTGAGATAACAGCTCTTGAAAAAAGCACCAGAGATGCTAGGAGTGACCTCAGGGATAGGATGGAGGAATGGTAGCAGCATCCTGAGCCAGGGATCCTGCTCAGATGTTGGGGATGATGGGGAAAGCATGACCTGGGATTCCATAACTCTCTAGTTCCTATGCCAAAATCCCAGCTTCCTCAAAACAGTTGGCTGTATGCCCTGTTTCTGTAGTCCTATGCTGAGAGGTCAGCAAAAACAGAGACAAATAACTTGTCCACAATCAAGAGCTAGTAGATCATCTGAGGCTTGTAAGTGTTAAAATTAATGGTTTGGCTAAATATATGAAATTTATGAATCTTTTATTTTATAAAGTAGAGAAATACAAAAGTGTAGAAAAGACATTAACCTATTTAACTAAATATTGTTCCAGTGCTTGGCTCAGCCAGGACTTGTTAATCTTCAATCAGAATTAAACTATCTACAGAAGACAGGAAGGGAAAACCAGATATCCACTCCCCCAAGACAATGAGTGGAGCTGAAGATAACTCCTGAGTTCTACTTTCTTCTTTGAATCGATTTTCTTCTTGAAGCAGACTTCCTTCTTGGAGTGACTCTCTTCTTGGAGTTCACTCTTTACTAGCCTCCTTCACCAGACTCACTGCTCAGGGATTTTCATGACTTTTATGGTGGTTTCCTGTCCCTGCAACTTTTTATGGGGGCCAATCACAGTTTCCAAATTGTCTGAGCTGTCACCTTTAAGTTCACACCTTTCTGAGTGTGTGAACTCTTAAATTTCTGCCTGTTTCTCACCTAGCATCAAGTAAGGTGTGAATTCACTAAGTGGTTTTCAAGTTTTTCCCACCTAGTTCAAGCTTGTGTTGATTCAAAGTTATTGCCAACCAGAGTGTTAACTCCAACTAGGCAAAGATAACCAATCTCCAACATAGAATCTCCAATGCAGAGTCTCCAACACAGAGTGCATGCAACTGTAGAATCACCAAGCAGAATGAATGCTCAGCTCTTTGGTCTCACCTTTTAGAAGTCCTTTTCCCAGATCACTTCCTGTCTCTCCGTTTTCTACTTCCTTTCAATGTGAGCTGGTCTATCTCTGCACATCTCAAAGGTAAAAAGACCTCCAGGTGCATGATTAATTCTTTTTAAGTTTATTTTTTATTTAATTAATTAATTTAGGATATTTTCCCATGGTTCATGTTATTTTCTTCTCTTCCTCCCACCCCACTCCTGTAGCCAATGTGCAATTCCATTGTGTTTAACATGTGTCATTTATCAAGACCTATTTCCATATTATTGTTATTTGCACTGGAGTGACTGTTTAGAGTCTACATCCCCAATCACATCCCCATTGACTCATGTGATCAAAGAGTTGTTTTTCTTCTGTGTTTCTGCTCCAAAGAAATGGGCTGAAGCTAGGGAGGGGCCAGGGAGGTCAAGATCCCACCTTCATTCACTTAGAGGCTACAGCAGAACCATGACTTATTTTGAGAGACCACAGTCAGAGGTTACCCAAAGGGATTGTGGGATTTGTTCTTATGCCCCTAATAAAAGCTCAATTGGCTGCTAGAACAGAGGCAGTCTGGGCAGGAATGGCCCAGTACCAGGGGCAGCTCTGTGGACAGAGAGCCAGACCTGGAGTCGGGAGGTCCTGAGTTCAAATATGAGCTCAAACACTTTCTGGGCAAGTCATTTGAGCCTTACCATTCTTCTGCCTTGGAATCGATACTTGGTATTGATTCTGAGATGGAAGGTAAGGGTTTGTTTGTTTTTTTTAGAGAAAGAATGACCCAGCCTAGGGCACCGGGGACGTTTCTGAATACAACTTCACAATGGCTGCTTCAGCAACTGAGAACCAGAACTAGACAGACTAAGGCACTCTAAGGAGTCCAGCAGACTAGCTCCACCATGCCTAAGGAAATCTCATGAAGACCCTGTGAAGGGGAGAAAGACTTCTAGTGCCTAGGGACTGAAAGTTATCCCTTTGGGGTCAGGAACATCCCTTGGGTGCCTGGTACTACCTCCATGGCCATCTTGGTCCCTTGGTATGTCTCTGTTTATGTGTCCCTCTTCAGCTCAAAGGTCACTCTTGACTTTCCAGTCCCTTTTTCCAGATTCCTCTTGTGACTGCCTTTGGGATCTGGTGTCACTCATGTTGTGTTCTCAGGATTCCATTTCCCAGGTTTCTCTGAGTATTTCCTTCCATCTCCCTCCTCAAGCTTGTTTTGTGAGTTCTCTCCAGATCTCAAGAGAAGTGATTTCATTCACTTCTTTTAAATTAATTGAGATTCCCCCAAAATTCATTAAGCATCTGCTAGAGACAAAGGAAAGAACAAAATGATTGCTGTCCTCAAGAACAGGAACCATCCAAATGCCTTCAGCAGAGTAGGGAATGCCATGTATGCCTAGATGAGGAAGCCCAAGGTCAATGGAGAAGGGAGAAAGCATTGTCAATGGGAAATTCAAGGCTTCATGTGCAAGCTGATCCTTAGAGGAAGTTGAGGGGGAAATGAGGAGTTTATAGACTAGATTTTTGAGTTCTTTTATTTTTAAGCCTTTACCTTCCACCTTAGAAGAAATACTGCATCAATTTTTATTTTTGTTTTTTATTTTATTTTTTTAATTAATTTTTTTTATTTTTAGAAAAATTTTCCATGGTTCCATTATTCATGTTTTTACTTTCCCCTTTACCCCCTAAAATTCCCCTGCCATAGCTAACTCGCATTTCCATTGGTTTTAACATGTGTCATCGATCAAAACTTATTTACATATTATTGATAGTTGCATTTGTGTGGTCCTTTCGGGTCTACATCCCCAATAATGTCCTCATCAACCCAAGTGTTCAAGCAGTTGCTTTTCTTTTGTGTTTCCTCTCCTGTAGTACTTCCTCTGAATGTGGGTAGCATTCTTTTCCATAAATCCCTCAGAATTGTCTTGGGTCATTGCATTGAGCACAATAGTATTCCATCACCAGCACATACCACAATCTGTTCAGCCATTCCCCAATTGAAGGACATCCCCTCCTTTTCCAGTTCTTTGCCACCACAAAAAGTGCAGCTATAAATATTTTCATACAAGTCTGTTTATCTATGATCTCTTTGGGGTACAAACCCAACAATGGTATGGCTGGATCAAAGGGCAGGCATTTTTTTATAGCCCTTTGAGCAGAGCTCCAAATTGCCAGCCAGAATGGTTGGATCACAACTCCACCAGCAATGCATTAATGTCCCGATTTTGCCACATCCCCTCCAACATTCATTACTCTCCCCTTCTTTCATTTTAGCCAATCTGCTAGGTGTGAGGTGATACCTCAGAGTTGTTTTGATTTGCATTTCTCTAATTATTAGAGATTTAGAACACTTTCTTATGTGCTTATTGATACTTTTGACTTCTTTACCTGAAAATTGCCTATTCATGTCTCTTGCCCATTTATCAATTGGGGAATGGCTTGATTTTTTTATACAATTGCTTTAACTCCTTGTATATTTGAGTAATTAGACCCCTGTCAGAGTTTTTCGTTATAAAGATTTTCCCCAATTTGTTGTTTCCCTTCTGATTTTGACTACATTGTTTTTGTTTGTACAAAAGCTTTTTAGCTTAATATAATCAAAACCATTTAATTTACATTTTGTAATTTTCTCTAACTCTTACTTTGTTTTAAAATCTTTCCTTTCCCAGAGATTTGACAGATATACTATTCTGTGTTCACTTAACTTATTTATAGTTTCCCTCTTTATATTAAGGTCATTCACCATTCTGAATTTATCTTGGTGTAGGGTGTGAGACGTTAATCTAAACCTAATCTCTCCCATGTTGTTTTCCAAATTTCCCAGCAGTTTTTGTCAAATAGTGGATTCATGTCCCAAAAGTTGGGCTCTTTGGGTTTATCATACACTGTCTTGCTGATGTCATTAACCCCAAGTCTATTCCACTGATCCTCCCTTCTATCTCTTAGCCAGTATCATATTGTTTTGATGACTGCTGCTTTATAGTATAGTTTGATATCTGGTAGTGCTAGGCCCCCTTCCTTCACATTTTTTTTTCATTATTTCCCTTGATATTCTTGATCTTTTGTTATTCCAAATGAAATTTGTTATAGTTTTTCCTAATTCAGTAAAGAAGTTTTTTGGTAATTTGATAGATATGGCACTAAATAGGTAAATTAATTTGGGTAGGATGTTCATTTTTATTATGTTAGCTCGTCCTATCTTTCTAAATCTTGCCACTGAATTTTGTTGAAAATATGCAAAAATGCATATGATTTATGTGGGTTTATCTTGTACCCTCCAACTTTGATAAAGTTGTTAATTATTCCCACTAGCCTTTTAGTTGATTTCTAGGATTCTTTGAGTATACCATCATATCATCTACAAAGATTGATAGTTTAGTTTCCTCATTGTCTATTTGAATACTTTCAATTTCTTTTTCTAATCTAATTGCTACTGCTAGTGTTTCTAGTACATTATTAAATAATAGAGGTGATAATGGACATCCTTGCTTCACTCCTGATTTAATTAGGAAGGCTTCTAACTTGTCCCCATTGCAGATGATACTTGCTGATGGTTTTTAATATACACTGTTTGTTATTTT
Source organism: Gracilinanus agilis (assembly GCF_016433145.1). Classification (NCBI taxonomy): domain Eukaryota; kingdom Metazoa; phylum Chordata; class Mammalia; order Didelphimorphia; family Didelphidae; genus Gracilinanus; species Gracilinanus agilis. Next base: position 4,778 of record NW_025344677.1, read on the forward strand.
GAGAAATTACTGTTCTGTTCCTATACTTTCTGGTGTTTTCAATAGGAATGGGTGTTGTATTTTGTCAAAGGCTTTTTCTGCATCTATTGAGATAATCACATGATCTCTGTTTGATTATTGATATGGTCAGTCCTTGTATTCCTGGTAAAAATTCCACCTGGCCATAGTGAATAATCCTTGTGATAACTTGCTGTAGTCTTTTTGCTAGTATTTTATTTAAGATTTCTGCATCTCTGCTCATTAAGGAGATTGGTCTGTAGTTTTTCTTTCTCTGTTTTTGTTCTGCCTGGCTTTGGAATCAATACCATATTTGTGTCATAATAAGAATCTGGTAAGACTCCTTTGCTTATTTTGTCAAATAATTTGTATAGTATTGGGATTAATTGTTCTCTAAAAGACTGATAGAATTCACTTGTGCATCCATTTGACGCTGGGGATTTTTTCTTACCAAGTTCCTTGATGACTTGTTCAATTTCTTTTTCTGAGATGGGATTCTTTAAGTATTCTATTTCCTCTTTTGTTAATCTAGGCAATTTATATTTTTGTAAATACCCATTTCACCTAGATTGTCATATTTATTGTCATATAATTGGGCAAAATAGTTCTTAATTTCCTCTTCATTAGAACAGTATCATCTTTGATACTGTTCATTTGATTTTCTTCTTTCTTTTTTTTATTTGTTAGGGGGAATTTAAGAAGAAAATATTGAACCAGAGTTGATGGAAGGAAGGGAGCTTCTTGCTAAGGAACCAGGAAGTGAAGGGGAAGTTCTCAGAAACCAGAATTTGAATTCTGAGGAGGATAACTGCCATCCAGGAGTTGGGTTTGGACTTGGGAGAGAAAAACATCTCCTAAATCCAGCTCTGACCTTCTGGTGACTTTTCCACTTGTTCCTGAGAGAAAACAGATAGTTCCCGGATATCTGTTTAATCCCTGACTTGAATATACCTGAAGAAGTCGCAAGAAGGAATTTCCAGCAATTGACCTGAACTGCTTAATTTGCCTCAGTGGGCTGTGATCACACCAAGGTGGAAAGGGTCAAACCTGGCACCTGATTCCACATTAATCTGCAACTTAATCTAGGACTGTATATTGTGGGTTTAGCTTAGATTTAGTTAGATTAGAAGGGAAATTGAGACAGAGAGGAAGTGCAGCCTCAGTTTTGCTGAGGAAAGAATCAACTTTGTGAAAAGTCAGTTGGTGGGAATAAGACAGTTTTCATTAAGATTAGGGAAATCCTCAGCCCACATACCTTACTCTTCCCCAAACAAACTTTTTTTAAAATAATCCTGTTATCTTTAAGTGTAGTAATTTCAATTGGCCTAAAACAGAGAGCTGACATTTTGCCTCCGTTCTTGAAAGGCTCATCAGTCCCGACTGGGTTAAGCAAAACCCCAGTCACCAGTTCTTTATTTAGCATCCTTTCAGTTTAGATTAACAAGTTCTTTATCTATTTTATTTGTTTTTTTTCAAAGTACTAGCTCCTAGACTTATTTATTAGTTCAATAGTTCTTTTACTGTCAGTTTTATTAATTTCTCCTTTAATTTCTAGGATTTCCAATTAGTTATCTGGGGATATTTAATTTATTCTTTTTCAAAAAATTTTAAGTTGCAAGCCCAATTAATTGATCTCTTCCCTCTCAGTTTTGTTGATATGGGCACTAAGAGATATAAATTTTCCTGGGTACTGTTTTGACTGTATCCAATAGGTTTTGATATGTCGTGTTTTCTTTGTCATTCTCTTTAATTAAGTCCATAATTGTTTCTATGATTTATTTTTTGAACCACTAGTTTTGAAGAATTAGATTATTTAGTTTCCAATTAATTTTAAATTTGTCTTTCCATGGACATTGTTAATTATAATTTCTATCGCATCATGATCTGAAAAAGTTGCATTTATTATTTCTGCTTTATGTTTGTAATATTTCTATGCCTTAGTGTAGTGATGGGCAAACTATTCCCTGAGGGCCAGATCCAGGCCATAGTTTGGCCATCATTGCCTTAAGCAATTCCCTAATCATTACACCTGAATGTGGGGGCATAGTGATTAGGGAATTGCTTAAGGCACTGATGGCCAAACTATGGCCTGGATCTGGCCCTCAGGGAATAGTTTATCCATCACTGCCCTAGTACATAGTTGATCTCTGTACATGTGCCATGTACTGCTGAGAAGAAGGTATATTACTTTTTATCCCTGTTCAGTTTTCTCCAGATATCTATTAATGCTAATTTTCCTAGCATTTTATTCACTTCCCTTCCTTCTTTCTTATGTGTTTTTTGTTTTGATTTATCTAGTTCTGAGAGGAAGGTTGAGAATCCCCCACTATTATGGTCTTTCTATCTATTTCCTCTATTTCCTCCTTGTGCTCTTTTAATTTTTCTTTTAGAAATCTAGATGCTATACCATTTGGTGCATAAATGTTTAGTGATGATATTACTTCATTGTTTATAGTACCCTTTAGCAAAGTGTAATTTCCTTCCTCATCTCTTTTAATCAGATCAATTTCTACTTTAGCTTTGTCTGGTATCATGATTGCTACTCCTGCTTTTTCTACTTTCTACATTCTACAGAATGAATTCTGCTTTAGCCTTTCACCTTGAATCTCTGTGGTTACCCTGCCTCAAATTTGTTTCTTATAAAAAATATAAAGTGGGATTCTGGTTTTTAATCCACTTCCATTTTATGGGTGAGTTCATCCCATTCATTATCAGCATTATGATTACTAATTGTGTATTGCCTTTCATTATCAGTATTATTTTAAAATGTAAATGTAGTCTCTTTTCCTTTATAGAGCACTACTAGAAACCACACTCTTGTGGTCTGGATGTGAGGAGAAAAGAGCTAAAGGAGAGAGTGAATTCTGTCCAATTTCACCAAACGTTTTTGAGCATTCATGTGCAAGGCATTGTCTAGGACCATGGCATGATCAAGGGTGAAAATCAAGAAAGTTTCTGACCCCAGGAGCTGAGAGCCTGATGGTATGGGAAGAAGGCAGGCAACCACACAAAGACCTATGAAGGGGATATTCAGGAAGTATGATCAGGCAAAGGAGAGCCAGTGATGGCTGAGAGGTATTTGAGAAGAGATCAGCTTCCCAGTGCCAGGCTAAAGACTTCCATGATTGAAAAGACTTCTAAGAGGTGGGAAAATGTCATTCAGATTCAGGTCTAGCAGGTCTCTGAGCTAGCCAAGCAGGCTGGGAAGGCAACAAAGCATGGGGACCTGAGTTGGGGTTTGGGGCATCAGAGAACGTTGGGAAAGTAGTGAAGGGTGAAAGTCCTAGGGCCACAGGCAAAGTTCCCACTGATTAGTCCAAGTAGGAAAGACTGTCAGGGAGCTAAAGCAATCCATTCATACCTGAGACTGCTCCTTCACCACAGTACACAGCACCCCCTCATTTGGTAGGTGAGAGGCAGCAGCACCTCTCACCTGGACTCTGAATTTTTCTCCAGTCTCTCCAATCTCCAATCCACCTTTTCCACAACCACCAGAATTATCTTCTGAAGACACAAATCTGACCATAGAAATGTTCATGGGTTTCCTATTGTGTTGAAGATAAAAATATAACTTCCTAAAGCTTGCATCTAAAGCCCCACTTTGATATCCCCACTCTAGCCTTCCTGTTTTCCCAGGCTCACTGAACATTACCTACTGTGCGTTCTAACCCACCTGGGTTCCTTCTAGCTATTCCTCAAGTTCAGATTTCTTTATCCTGCTTCAGTACCTTCCACTTAGGATGTTCCCATGCATGGAACCCATTCTTTACCCCTTACAGTCCTTAGCTCCCTTCAAGGCTTAGCTCAGAAGCCTTTTGGGTCCTAGTTCAGGGTTTCTTAAACTTTTTCATATCCTGGACCCCAGGGAAGTCAGATGATAATGATGGACCCCTTCTCTGAATCATAGTTTTAAATAAGTTAAGGATAGGCCAAATTTCAGTTAGAGATTAGAAAATATAAAGATGCCATTTTCCCCCCCAGTACAAGTTCACAGACTTCTAAGACGTTTTCCTTATGGAAGTCCACGGATTCCCATTAAGAACC
>NW_025344678.1:0-6611 GCF_016433145.1 Gracilinanus agilis
TTAATAAAAGCCATGCTGATAGAGATAAATTGACCACGCGCCTGTAAGAAAACCTATTCCAACCTCACCTCAGCCATTTACCTTTCCTCTCTGCGAGCACTCAGGTCGCTAAAGAGGAAGTCCCAAGTCACTTCCCCCTATTTTAAAACAGTCCCTCACCTTGAATACGTCATCCAAAACAGGAAACCCATTAGGCATCACAGGAAATGTAGTTCCAAGTATCCGAAGTGATTTTAAATGACACATAACCCCCTTGAGATCTGTTGAAAAAGACTGGTCTTTTTCAGTGGATCTTAAACCAAAAGAAAAGAGGACAAAAGCTAGCCGCGTTGACAAAAAGCCAATTTTGGGGCAGTCCCCCACTGGCATAAGAGTGTCCATTCAAAATAAATGCATTCAATTCGTTCAACCCCCATAATTCAGATCAACTGTGCCCCAAAGTTCAAATTTGAGTCTTCATGATCCAGTGAAGGCTCTTCAGGCATCTTTTGGTGCCTCCACCAAACAGGTTCATCATCTGGATTCTGGGGGTATGGTACAATCCTTATCCTGAAATTACTCTCAAAGAATTTAAACTTCACATTATAGATTACAAAACATACATTTTCTTCTGAGAATTAACATTACCCCCCTGAGTTTACTTCTAAAGGAGTAAAAATTGACTTGCAATATAGATTATAGTTCAGACATTATGATTATAAAAACTTAACACACACACCCCTGAGGAAAATTTTAAATGACACATAACTCCCCTGAAAAGGTCAGCCAAGGATGCATGGCTCAGTGAGTCACAGGGGTGCATAAAATCAATTGACAAAAGAAATAATAAAAAAATTAAAAAGAATAAAATTCAAAAAAAAAAGAGAAAAAATTAACTTTTGAATGTAATGTAAAATGTGCAAAAAATGTAGGGGAAATAAACAGGCCTTTGATTCAAAGCCCAATTAAATTGATTTAAGCAGTTTGCAATTACCCATTCAGGGCCAGGACTACAGAAAAATTGCCATTTACTCTATATATAGAGAGGAATAAGGGAAATGCCTGCCTTTGATCCGATTTTTCCCTGCACCTTCTCAGGGAATGAGCCATTAAATGATAGCCAATCTTAGGTGCTTCACTAGGAATTTAAGTTGAGGGGACCCACGTCCTCTAAAGTTTTAGAAAAGACTGGGACTCCAGGACTCAAACCCCAATTTTCAAGCCCTTCAAGTATTGGCATAGAACTCCTGCAATTCATGCAGATTCTTTAGTTAAGTCTCTGACCATGTGCCTTTTTCTTGGAATCAGAGAGGCATTTAATCACAATCCCATAGTCTCAAGGCTCTTCAGGTGTTTGCATGAAGCTTATATCACTGTAAAATAAAAAAAAAAGATAAATAATGATTATATATGTACTTCCAGTACAAGATGAGAAAAAGGAAAAATCAATTGCTCTAATTAAAAAAATGTTTTAAAAATCAAATATATATATATAGCTTAGAACCAGAAGGGTTTTGTTACTCAAAAATGAGATTTTCTGTGAGAGAAAGTGGGTTTTACAAAATAGCAGATTCACAATGCACATCCAAATAGGGTAACATAATTCTAATAACACATTTTAAAACAATAAACAATGATGTTCAAAAAATCATATACTTGTTACAACTTTTAAACCTTGGCTAAGGGTTTCTCGACAAATTCTGTTACTGCTTCCATATAAAAACCTGATATTAAAAAAAACCTTCTGGTCTAAATTATCCTCAAGAATTCTAGATCCTTCTGATAAAAGAGGCTAAAACATAGACTAATATAAAAAAATTATATAAGACAACAATTCTTCACAATAAAATATATAAAGCTTATCCTTTAAGACAACAATTCTTTAAAATAAATACATAAAAACCTTATCATTTATACAGAAGGCTATTAAGCATCTAAAGTAAATTTTTAAAAGACCTCTCATAAAATTATAATTTAAATCTCAATGCAGGCACCAAACTCTCCAAAGTTGAACAAAATTAAGGCAATTTATAACTTAAAAATGTGTAACTTTCAAATGGTACAAGAACATTGCATTGTTGTTGATTACAGTAAAAATGAAACCTGAAATAAATTAGGAAATATAATGAGTATCAGATAACAAACTGGTGAAAACCTCTTACCAGTTCTAATAGATTTTTCTCATTATTTGGGAGTTACAATAAAATCATAAACAGAATTAATCTAGCAGCCACAAACTTCATTAACTTAAAATTATTCAGTGCAACAGGAAAATCAACGAAATAAGCAAGGTTAATTTACAAAACTAATTAGCAAAATACAGTAAGATACAGTCTTTTTAAAACAGAAATAAACTCATTCAGTTCCGAGGTTTAAAAGTTCACCCCTGGTTCAATTTAAGGTTCTTTTGATTTAGTTCTGCTGAGTTTAAGGGTTTTTTTTAAAGTTCAAAGTTCTGAGCAGGTACGGGGTGAATATTCTTCCCCTAAAAGTTCAGTTTTTAATAATCTCAAAAGTTTGAATAGGCCATGCGCCCGAGAGATTAAGATGCTAGGTCCACGTGGGCTTGGGGTTAGAGAAAAGTTTAGGTCAGTTTTGTAGAAAATCCCATGTGTAGAGCCTGTGGGGGTGGGGGGTGAGGGGGTGCCTAAATTAGGTCTTTAGAGAAATACGTGGAGGGCTAGAATGTAGGCCATTACCAAGGGGGGCGGGCAATACCAAATCCTTAGCAGCAGCCGAAGAAGTTTCCGAAGATCATGGCAGTCAGAAATGGGTGGTAGTTAAAGTGGCAGCAGCTCCAACAGTCTCCAACTCAGGGCAGGGTTGTAGTGGAAGTGGCAGCACCATTGGCAGGATCGAAGAAATGATCTGCTCTGGTGAAACTCATAGGAGATCAGAGTAGTAAGGAACGTGAGGAGGTGGTCTATACTGGCGGGCCCAGCAGGGATGAAGTCCAGGTCAGGAATAAAAGTGGCAGAGATCACAGGCACTGGGCACTGGCACTTTGGTTTTAAAGCCAAAAGCCAGAATCGGCTGGCCTGACCTCCCAAGGTGGTTTGGGCTGGACTGGCTGGCTGAGTCCCGCCTGAGGCAAAAACGTGCTGTTGCTTTTAGCAAAAGCAGTTTGAGGAAAGCCACTTTCCTTTTTTAAAAAATTGGCCAAAAAAGCTGAGCAAGATGGCCAAAAAACAAGCATGGCTTTCTTTAGGCTATCTGGAAAATCGAGGGTTCGGATTTCTACCTTCTGGTTTGCCAAACTGTTATGATTAAAAATGATGAGGGCCGAGGTTCTGGGTTAAGATGGCGGCAGAGTAAGAAGCAGCTCTTAACCTCTCCTGACCAAAAGACACAAAACTCCTCAAGGGGACATAAAAACAAGTCCAGACGAACGGAGGAACCCCACAACAGGGCACAGCGTGGAAGGTACGTGGAATCGAGGCATTTCCATGCTGTAAAGGGGTGAAACAGCTCTCACTAAATCGCGGGCTGAGCAACCACCCCACCCCCACCCCCTCCACACACACCACCTGTTGCGCCGAAGCCAGTTAAAAAGAAATAGAGCAAGTTTGGGGCACCCATCGAGCCATTGGCACCTACAGGGCCTGTTCCTGAGAGCAGCAAGATTTGGGACCCCAATAAGCCAAAGAACGCACCCGAAATTTGAGCGCGGGAGAGCACAGGCGTGGTGGAGGCGTGGGTGGAGGCAGACACAGCCAGGAGCCAAAACTCTGAAAACCCTGAGTGGGGAACCAGCGTAGACGGGTATACAACTGTGGAAGCAGCGCCCTGAGACTTGTAAAGGAACCTCCAGCAGAGGATCAAGCAAGGGGGTCCACTAGGGGGCTGGACCTTGGAAAAAACCAGAACTCAGACCTCAGAAGCCAAAAGACCGCGGCAAGGATAAAGCTGAGAAGCTACTGGGCTAATGATGGTTACCCAGTCTCAGGAAGTTCAGAAGAGAAAGCTAAACAACAAGAAAAAGAAGTCTTTAACACTCGACAACTTTTACACAGAGAAAATTCAGACAACCGAGCAAACAGAGGAGGAGAACAAACAAGCATCCGGACCCTCCTCAAATAAGGAAAACGGGTCACAAGCTATGGAAGAGTTCAAAACTGAGATTCTGAGGAAGATGGAAGAGATCTGGCAAGAAAATAACAGTTTAAAAGGTAGAATCTTGCAACTGGAAAGTGAGGCTCAGAAATCAAATGAACTGATAAGCAAATTGAACACCAGAAATGACCAGATTGAAAAGGAAAACCAAAAGATTATAGCCGAAAACCAGTCCTTAAAGGCTAGAATCGAGCAATTAGAAGCTAATGATATCTCAAGACAACAAGAACAAATAAAACAAAGTCAAAAGACTGAAAAAATAGAAGGAAATATGAAATATCTTAATGAGAGAGTGACAGACCAAGAAAACCAGTCTAGAAGAGACAATTTGAGAATAATTGGTCTTCCAGAAAAACCAGAAATTAATAGAAACCTGGACTCCGTACTAAAAGAAATTATTCAGCAAAATTGCCCTGAAGTCCTACAACAAGAGGGCAATATAGACATCGAAAGGATTCATAGAACACCCACTACATTCGATCCAGAGAAGAAAACAGAAATATTATTGCCAAATTCAAAAGCTTTCAAGTAAAAGAAAAAATCTTACAGGAAGCCAGAAAGAGACAATTCAAATATCAAGGAGCACCAATCAGGATCACACAGGATCTGGCAGCCTCCACACTAAAAGACCGTAAGGCTTGGAATACAATATTCAGAAAGGCAAGAGAGCTGGGCCTGCAACCACGGATCAACTACCCATCAAAATTGACTATATATTTCCAGGGGAAAGTATGGGCATTCAACAAAATTGAAGAATTCCTAGTATTTGCACAGAAAAGACCAGGGCTAAATGGAAAGTTTGATATCCAACCACAAAAATCGAGAGAAACATGAAAAGGTAATTAAGAAACAGAGGGGAAAGAAAGAAAACTTATAATTTTTAAATTTGCCTTTCTAAGGGCCTCAGTAACATCTAATTATATGTATTCCTATGTAGAGAAATGTTATGTATAATTCTCTGTAGTGAACTCTATTCACTATTATAGTATCCACTATTATAGTAATAAGAATAATTCACAGGGTGAGGGTGGAACACTAAATAATCTAAGATGACATGGGGGATGGGAAAGAAGGGGTGAATAGTAGGGGACACCAAGAGAAACTTGAGTGAATAAGAAAAATAGGATATTCTATTACACACAAAGAGGGTATGGGAAGGAGAGGGGACAAATACTATTATAAGGAGGAGAGGAAGAGAGTATTAAGAGGTAATAATCAAACCTTACTCTCAGTGTAATCAACCCGGAGAGGGAAGAGTAGCTATACTATCCATTGGGACATAAAACTCTTATCTAACCCTTCTGAGAAAGTCAGAAGGGATAAATCAAGGGAAACAGGGGAGTGGGGAGGTCAAAAAAAAGGGAGGGGAGAAGAAGGGGGAGGGAATTCATAAGGCCGTTAAAAACAAAAAGGGGGGGAATAAGGGAGGGCGTAGGAAGGGAAGTCAGTCAAAGGAGGGGATAAGGGATAGGGTCTTAATAGCAAACAACTGGTTTTAAAGGATATAGTTTAAGGAAAAGGGGTAGGAATAGGGGAGGAAACGAAAATGTCAGCAAATGCACAACTGATGATTATAACTCTGAATGTGAATGGGATGAACTCGCCCATAAAACGGAAGCAAATAGCAGAGTGGATTAGATACCAAAATCCTACCATATGTTGTCTACAAGAAACACATATGAGACGGGTGGACATACACAACTTTAAGGTTCAGGGCTTGAGCAAAACCTTTTGGGCATCAAATGAGAGAAAGAAGGCAGGAGTGGCTATTATGATTTCTGACAAAGCCAAAGTAAAAATAGATATGATTTAAAAAGACAGGGAAGGTCATTACATCCTGATTAAAGGCAGTATAAACAATGAGGAAATAACACTGCTCAATATCTATGCACCAAGTGGCATAGCATCCAAATTCATAAAGGAGAAACTGGCAGAGCTCAAGAAGGAAATAGATAGTAAAACCATACTAGTGGGAGATCTAAATATTCCTCTGTCAGATCTAGATAAATCAAACCGAAAAATAAATAAGAAAGAGGTAAGAGAGGTGAATGAAGTCCTAGAAAAATTAGATTTAATTGATATGTGGAGAAAAATAAATAGGGAAAAAAGGAATACACATTCTTTTCAGCTGCACATGGTACATTCACAAAGATTGACCATGTAATAGGGCATAGAAACATTGCAAACAAATGCAAACGAGCAGAAATAATAAATGTAACCTTCTCAGATCATAATGCAATAAAAATAATAATTACTAAGGGCACCTGGACAGGAAAATCAAAAACTAATTGGAAATTAAATAATATGATTCTCCAAAACCAATTTGTCAAAGAAGGAATCATAGAAACAATCAATAATTTCATTGAAGAAAATGACAATGATGAGACATCCTACCAAACTCTGTGGGATGCGGCCAAGGCAGTATTCAGGGGGAAATTTATATCCTTGAGTGCATATATTAACAAATTAAGGAGGGCGGAGATTAATGAATTGGGCATGCAACTCAAAAAATTAGAAAG
>NW_025344679.1:0-6681 GCF_016433145.1 Gracilinanus agilis
TGTTGGATTTAAAAATCAGTCTGGCAGTCTACTGAACTATTTCTGGCCTGGGCTAGCTACCCCCAGCCCCCAAGGTTTCCCAGCACAGTCTTCCTTATCTCCCCCTATCATAAACCTAAAACTGAAGCTATCTTATCTGATGTCTTGAGGAATGTTTGTCTATGTTTGCCTGCTTTACAATATTTGCCTATTTAATGTATGTTTGCCAAATGCTTCCAGCCCCCTGACCCTGAAAACCCCCTCCCCAGATGCTTCCTGACCACCTGTCCCTGACACTACCTTGATAATTATGTATGTACCAACCCCCTTCCCCAAACATTTCTATATAAACTCTTGGCTGAGAATTCCAAGGGGTCGTTCAGGCATGCCTCTCTGCCTAGCGACCCTAGCTACTATTGCTAGTAAAGAATGAGCCTCTTCTTGCATATTGCATTGTCAGTGTGGTTCTTCCTCTGGCCATGATCGAACCTGGGTTAGGTATTAAAATTTGGGTACAACATAACAAAGTTTATTTGGAAGACAAAAAGATCAAGAATATCGAATGAAATAATGAAAAAAGTGAAGGAAGGTGGCCTAGCAGTACCTGATATTAAATTATAATATAAAGCAGAGGTCATCAAAACGGTATGGTACTGGCTAAGAGATAGAAGGGAGGATCAGTGGAATAGACTTGGGGTAAGTGACATCAGCAAGACAGTATATGATAAACCCAAAGAACCCAACTTTTGGGACAAAAATCCACTATTTGACAAAAACTGCCTGGAAAATTGGAAAGTAATATGGAGAGATTAGGTTTAGATCAACATCTCACACCCTACACCAAGATAAATTCAGAGTGGGTGAATGACTTGAATATAAAGAAGGAAATTATAAGAAAATTAGGGGAACACAGAATAGTATACTTTTCAGATTTCTGGGAAGGAAAGATTTTAAAACCAAGCAAGAGTTAGAAAAAAATACAAAATGTAAAATAAATTATTTTGATTACATTAAATTAAAAAGTTTTTTCACAAACAAAAACAATGCAACCAAAATCAGAAGCGAAACAACAAACTGGGGAAAAAATCTTCATTAATGCATTGCTGGTGGAGTAGTAAATTGATCCAACCATTCTGGATGTCAATTTGGAACTATGCCCAAAGAGCACTAAAATAATGCCTGACCTTTGGTCCAGACATACCATTGCTGGGTTTGTACCCCCAAAGAGATCATGGATAAAAAAGACTTGTACAAAATTATTTATAGCCACGCTCTCTGTGGTGGTAAAAAACTGGAAAACAAGGGTATGCCCTTCAATTGGGGAATGTTTGTACAAATTGTGGTATATCCTGGTGATGGAATACGATTGTGCTCAAATAAACTGGAGGAATTCTATGTGAACTGGAATGACCTCCAGGAATTGATGCAGAGTGAAAGGGGCAGAGACAGAAGAGCATTATACACAGAGACTGATACATAATGGTAAAATCGAATGTAATGGACTTCTGCACTAGCAGTAATGCAATGACCCAGGACAATTCTGAGAGATTTATGGAAAAGAACACTACCCACACTCAGAGGAAGAATTATAGGAGTGGAAACACAGAAGAAAAGCAACTACTTGAACACATGGTTTGATGTGGACATGATTAGGATGTAGACTCTTAATGACCACCCTAGAATAATTATCAATAATATGGAAAGAGATCTTGATCAATGACACAGGAAGAAACCAGTGGAAATGTGCATCGGCTACTGGGGGTTGGGGGGAGAGACAGCAAGAATATGAATCATAGAACCATGGGAAAAATCCTTCTAAAAATAAATAATAAAAAAATGAATGAATAAAACTGCCCCCCCCAATAAAACTTCTAGTTTTCATGATCTGTTTTCAAAAGCCTAGAGAATAGTTTATCTGTCCCCTGGGAAGAAACGCAACTCTAAGACAAACCAAAGGAGGGAAAGTGCAGGGAGTTTCAAAAGTATCATTATGATCCCCAGCCTGGGAATCCCATGACAGGCATGAGTTTTTCTTGGAGGTCTTTAGGGGCATGTAATGTTGAAAATCATGTGCTCAAGACCATAAACCTCACAACACCTGCCCTCCTTCTGTGTGATTGGACAGATGGGAGGAGGAGAATCTTGCATCACGATTATCATAAAAGTCTGTGGTTGTACCTAGAAGAAAGGGCATTTTTGCCCTGAGCAAGCCACTTGTGTGGTCAGAATCCCCTTTCTTCCCCTTTCCCTTCCCCTTCCCCTTCCCCTCCCCCTTCCCCTTCCCCTGCCCCTCCTCCCTGCTATCCTCTGTTTCCTCCAAATGAAGCAGCTTTTCTCTGCCAGAATCTAATCAAGTCTCCTGTCTGCTCATTAGAGTGATTGGGGGTGGGTATGAGCCCCTCCCCTGAATTTCACTCCACACAAGTACATGTCTCATAATTACTTTTTCCTCCTCAACTTCTGCTCCATACTTCTCAACTTCAACATGCATATTGTCTGTCCTAGAAATACCCTAACCACTCCGTTTCTCAACCCATGTCAGTCACCCCTAAAGATGGTTTATACCCTTGATCTTGCAATCCCTCAAAAATGTATCACCTCCATGTTCAAGTATTCCCAAATCCACTTATCTGCTTTATTTAATTGGATTTCTGCCTTTCCTTATGCCTTCCTTACCAAACTCCTGTCTTCATGTTCACACAGACCTCCATTTCCTTACCTTTCAGTTCTCTACCTGACTCTCTCCCTTACATTAGGCACCATCTTCATTTTCCCCCATCTTGACCCCTTCGTGAACCAGTTCAACTCTCCACTCTGTTCCTCTCTTAAATCCCTAGTCCTCTTATTGTTATATTGATTATTCCCTACTAAGTCTCATCTTTGGATCATTCCCACCATTCAACACCTTCATTCCTACTTATCTACTCCTAATCTAAAGTGCAAAAACCCCACATAACAATTATGCTTATGCCCACTGCAGATTGATGTTACACAGCTTGGCCCTCACTGCTACTAGGCCATACTACTACGTATCTTGTATCAATTCATTATCTTCATCTTCCAGAGTCTCTTCCATATATTTTCACTTCTAATTAAACCTCCTATAGCTCCATTCCCCTCACTTCTCAACTGAGATCTTGCCTCATATTTTCAGAAAACATTGAGGCCATTTGCCATGAGCTCTTTCTTCTACACTTTCTACTCTCTTCTATTCCTCCTCTCATATTAGTCATAGGTTTTCTGTCATTATTAGCTCCTTCACACTCCTCTCACTTATTGATGTGACCCTAATCCTTACCAAACTAACCCCTCTGCCTCCTCAAACAATCCCATTCCACCCTGTCTCTTCCAAAAGCTTGCTCTTTCTGTCATCTCCCCTGTGTTTACTTGGAATTAGCACAGAACTACCAAAGTAGTCAGAAAAACCACTGTTTAATCAGGATATGGATAAGTCCAATATTTGGCCCTTAACTCAGAGTCTGGAGCCACAACTTTTATAGGGTTTACACCCTGGACTCTGGGGACATATCCCTGGGAGTGTCACCACGCTAGATGATGACTCCAAGGAACAGAAGAAATTGGGGAGTCTATATACCATTTGGGGAGATCCAGGGACAGGGAAAGATGATTGGCATTACCAGAGCTACAAGGAAACAGGATTGTTCAGACTATACTGACAGGATACAATCAAGCTTAGGAAAGGAATCATTGCCAGAGGCTAGAGTGTAAGGGAATGGGTACTAAATGGATACTAAAAGGGTAGTCCCTGCCCTGGTGTGGGCCTTTCCTGGGAAAGGGTCTGTGATACAATGGGGAAGACTACCTAAAACCAAAAGGGTACTTAACATATGCCTGGCTCCACATAAGTGGGCTTGTCATTTACCCTAGGGTCCATTATTCAGTCTGAAACTGCTAGCCTGAGATTCCCTTCAGGGTGGATTCTCAAGGGAACAGGGAAGAAGGACAAGCCTTGGGGTCTCCAATCCATAAGCCAGTCCCAAAACTTGGGGTACATCAGATATCACTAGGCCAGAAGCTTGGGTTTCTAGATTCCATGTCAACACCTCTATGACATTTTAAGTCACTCCCTGTGTCATGGCTCATTCCCTTCTGCCTACAAACATGTCCATGTCTTCTCTATCTGCAAAATACCCTTACTTGATCTTCCATCCCCTCTAGCTATTGTCCTTTATCTCTTCTTCCCTTTGTAGCTAAACTTCTTGAAAAGATTTTAAAAGGTTCCTCTATCTACTTTTAACTTACTCTCCTTGTAATCCATTATGCTGTTTATGAAACTTGTTATCCTACAAAAAGTGATGCCAGCAAAGTTATCTGTGATCATTTAGCTGGCTGATTCAGTGTCCTCACATACCTTTGTTAACTTTGAAAAAACACAGAACTATTAAATTGTCATAAAATCCACTCTTTAATTAAGGAAAAGGGGGAACAGGGCTGATTAGGCCTCCACTCAGAGCCCTGCACAATGTCCCTTATGCAGAGTCTGAGGACTGAACACTGCTTGCTCTGGTGCCTGAACCCCTGAGAGTGCCACCAGGCTAGATGACAACTCCTAGGAACAAAAGAAATTGGGGAACTTATATACCATTTGGGAAGATCCAGGGGCTGGGAAAGATGATTGTCATTATCATGCTGACAGGATATAATCAAGCTTGGGAAAGGAATCATAGCTAGAGGCTAAGGTGTAAGGGAAGGGGCTACTTACAATGGATACTAAAGGATGGTCCCTGCCCAGGTGTGTCTTCCTGGAAAAGGGTCTCTGATGCAATGGGGGAGACTACCTAAGACAAAAGGGTATTTAGCATTTACCTTAGGGTCCATTATTCAGTCTGCAACTACTAACCTTACATTCCCTTCAGGGTGGTTTCTCAGGGGAACAGAAAACAGGGAACAAGCACAAGCTTTTGGGGGTCTCCAACCTACAAGCTATTCCTAAAACTTGGGGTTCATCGGATCTCATTAGGCCACAAGTTTGGGGTGGCTAGATTTCACGACGACACCCCCCCTTTTGGTCAAGACTGGAAGTCGCTGCCTTTTTTCATTCAGCAGAGTAAAGCTGCAGCTGTGGTTATATCTCTCTAACTGCTCCAGGCATCCCAGGGTCCCAAGGTCAGGGAGTGGCAAGCTCAGGCAAAATAACTTTTAGATAAAGTGAGGCTCATTTTTAACCTTGAGACTGTTTCTCATCCAGCATTATCTTCGTAAGAAAATTCTTTGTAAAACTATAACTTTACTGTGCTTTGATGTGACATAATTTGTGTTTCTGCACAAACACGAAGTTTTTTTGGGGGGCGGGGTTCTTTTGTGTGAAATGAGTCTTGAAGTAAACTCCATGCTCCTGGAGCCAGAGCTGGAAGCATGAGGTAAAAGACAACTCCCTTGTCATCTCCTTATTTCCTTATCAACTAAACTGTCCTTATCAGATTATCAGAGATGATAAAGAGATCTCCACACAATGGGTTGGACTGTCACTAATGGTGGGAAAACCTTGGGGTACAGGTATGGGTTATTAGCACTTGGAGGCACTCCCCAGTGCCTGGCACATATACAATGGTGCCAGAGAAAGGTAGTTAGTCTACCCTTGGCAAATTTTGACAAACACAACATTTTGCCCTCTCCCCCCACCCAAATCTTTAAGTCTTTCAAATCCCGGGGTTCTGTTGTAATGCCTTTGGCCTCCTCTCTCCTGCAGAGTTCTCTCTTTGTACAAGACAGCTTCATTGCTGCAAGAGAAAATAAGAGAGATCCATAAACACATTCTTTAACAGAACTTGATCAACTCCCAATATACTTACTCACTATAAAGATTATTCGTATCCACTCTTCTAACCTTCCTCTTGACATCTCATATTATGGATTCTATTAGTGTTTATTCTATACCCATTATAAAATTATTTAAACTACATGCTCAATCAGAAAAATTGCCTTACTCTACCAAAATGTCATTTAAAAATCAACCCTACAAACTATAGAAATATAGAAGCAAATATAAATCCACATCACAGGTTAATCAGGGCTTGTGAATCTGAAAGTAGCCTTTCCTCCATGCAGTGAACAAAAATTAATATATCATCTAATACCAAGAAAAATTCTAATTAAACATTCTATGGCAGCAATCTCAAAATCATATTAAAAACTATATGACTATTTCAGCTTCAAAACAATTTTAAAAAGTCAAATTTCAAAAAGTCTCATAATTAAAATTAACTCCAAAAATTCTCTCAATTTTAAAAATGCTTCTAACTTTCCCTAATTTTAAAACCTCTCTCACACCCAGTTTGGGAAGGTTTAGATGCTAGGGATTTTAAAACTATTTTCATTCACCTTTAAGTACTTAACTAAAATGCCTATTACCGTGAAGGAAAAAATGTTGCAAATGAGTTGGCTAAAGTAGAGTCTGTAGGTAAAAATTCTTGTGGAAATAATTGTCTTGTTGAGGCCATAACATGTTATCTCCTTAACCAATTTAGTCTTTTTTTTAGTTTTTTTTTTAACTTAAGTGAGTTTGTTGTAAGCTAGTAGGTGTTGGAGGCCAGAATTGAACTTACAAAGATGAGTCTTCCTGATTCCAGGTCTGGCACTCTATCTACTGGGCCACCTGGCTGCCTTTTTTTTATTAGACATTTATTAATATTCTTTTTTAATCTGTTTACATACTTTATGCCCCTACTTTCCCCTTCACCC
>NW_025344680.1:0-1492 GCF_016433145.1 Gracilinanus agilis
TGATACACTGTGGTACAATTGAACATAACAGACTTCTCTACTAGGAGCAATGCAAGAATCCAGAGCAAGGCTACAGTGTCATTTCTGGTAAGTCCTAAAGAAATAAGAATTTGAGTATGAATGTTGTAATGGATTATATATTGATCAAAGAACCAATATAATTAACATTCTATTTTTTCTAATAATTCCGTGAATCAGAGAATGGTTCCCAAATAAAGAAATTACTTAGTCTTTCCTCCCCAAAATAATGTGTAATAGTAAAAAAAAAAAGCACAGGGGCTTCCGGGTTAAGATGGCGGCAGAGTAAGAAGCAGCTCTTAACCTCTCCTGACCGAAACACACAAAACTCCTCAAGGGGACATAAAAACAAGTCCAGACGAACGGAGGAACCCCACAACAGGGCACAGCGTGGAAGGTACGTGGAATCGAGACATTTCCAAGCTAAAAAGGGCTCTCACTCACTCAATCACGAGCTGAGCAACCGCCCCATCCCCACCCCCTCCACACTCACCTATAGCTCCGAACCCAGCTAAAAAGAAATAGAGCAAGTTTGGGGCACCCATCGAGTCATCAGCAGCTCCGGGACCTGTTCCTGACAGCAGCAAGACTTAGGACCCCATTAAGTCAAAAAAAGCATGCGAAATCTGAGCGCGCGCGCCGGAGCAGGACGCTGGGCGCAGAGAGCAGGCTGAGTAGAGGCGTGGGTGGAGGCAGAACTAAGCCTAAGTGGGGAACCAGTGCAGACGGGTATACGACTGTGGAAACAGCACCCTGAGACTTGTAAAGAAACCTCCAGCAGAGGATCAAGCAAGAGGGCCCACCAGGGGGCTTGACCTTGGAAAAAACCAGAATTCAGACCTCAGGAGCCAATAGATTGGGAACAGACACTGAGCCCGAGGATAAAGCTGAGAAGCTGCTGGGCTAATGATGGCTACTCAGCATCAGGAGGTTCAGAAGAGAAAGAATAATAACAAAAAGAAGAAGTCTTTAACACTCGACAGCTTTTACACAGAGAAAATCCAGACAACTGAGCAAACAGAGGAGGAGAACAAACAAGCATCCGGACCCTCCTCAAATAAGGAAAACTCCTCACAAGCTATGGAAGAGTTCAAAACTGAGATTCTGAGGAAAATGGAAGAGATCTGGCAAGAAAATAACAGTTTAAAAGGTAGAATCTTGCAATTGGAAAGTGAGGCTCAGAAATCAAATGAACTGATAAGCAAATTGAACACCAGAAATGACAAGATTGAAAAGGAATACCAAAAGATTATAGCCGAAAACCAAAAGATTATAGCCGATAACCAGTCCCTAAAGGCTAGAGTCGAGCAATTAGAAACCAATGATCTCTCAAGACAACAAGAACAAATAAAACAAAGTCAAAAGACTGAAAAAATAGAAGGAAATATGAAATATCTCAATGAGAGAGTGACAGACCAAGAAAACCGGTCTAGAAGAGACAATTTGAGAATAATTGGTCTTCCAGAAAAACCAG
>NW_025344681.1:0-8462 GCF_016433145.1 Gracilinanus agilis
TCTCCGCCTCTCTCACTTTCCTCATTCATTCTCCCTCCTTCCCTCACTCCCTCTTTTTCTCTTCCTCCCTTCCTCTCTCTTTTTCCTTCTCTCTCTCAATCTCCCTCCATCCCATTCTCTCACTCTGCCTCCCCCTCTCTCTCCCTCCCTGTTCCTCTTTCCCTCCTTCTCTCTGTTCCTCCCCTCTCCTCATTTTCTCTCCCTCTCTTTGTCTCTTTCACACTCCCTACTTCCTTCTCTCTCTTTCCCTATCCCTCCATTCCTTTCTCTGTCTCACTCTCACTCACTCACTCTCTCCCTTACTGTCTCTTTCACTGTTCCTTTGTCCCTCTTTTTCTCCCTAATTTTCTTTCTCTCACTCTCCCTTCTCCTATCTCTCTCATTCTCCTTACCTCTCTCTTTTTGTCTCCCCCTCCCTTCCTCATTTGTTCTCCCTTTTTCTCTCCTGCCCTCCCTCTTATTCTCTCACTTTCTCTCCCTTCCTCTCCCTCTCACCCTTCCATTTCTCTCTGTCTCTCTCTCCTTCTCCCTTTCTGTGTTTCTCATTCTCCCTTCCACTCTCTCTCTCTCCCCCTCATTCTCTTCCTCTTCCTCTCTCATGGTCTCTCTCTTATTTCTTCTCTCTCTCTCTCTCTCTCTCTCTCTCTCTCTCTCTCTCTCTCTCTCATCTCTGTATAAATGAAGGTGATGTTAAACAAAAGATAACAATAAACATTGATATAAATATTTTGAAAAGTGAAACAGAACAGAATACATGTCATGCCAGACTAGCCTTACTTCCTTTTTTGATGGGGTTAGTAAACCAGTGAAGCAAAGGAATGTTGTATAGGTATATACTTAGATTTTAGCCAAGCAATTTGAACAAGTCATGATGTCCTTGTGGAAAAGTTGGAGAGATATGGGTTGGACAGCAGAATTCAATGTGTTTGAAACTAGCTGCAAGGCCATACCCAAAGAGTCAATACCAATGGTTCAAAGTCAGTTCAGTATAAGGCCTCTGGTGGAGTGTGTAGGGATCTGTGTCAAGCCATGTGCTGTTTGATACTTCTGCCAATGAAGTGGATAAAGGCACAAGATGGCATACTCATCAGACTTGGTTTGAGATTCTTAGAATTATATTCTTTTTATTCTGAATTTAATAAACACCAAATAAAATGGGTTTATCTGCATAAAGAAATCAGAAAAGAGGTTTGTATATCAAACTTAACAGCTTGCATTTCTTTTAAAGCATATGTTATTCTTAAATTATACATTATTTAATAAATTCAACATGTATCTTTCAAAGATATCCTGATTCTTTGGTATTTCCTTCTGGTAACTTTTGTGTCTGTTAAAGCATACTGACCCTCTTTTTGGGGGGGCAGGCAGTATGACCCTATCTCCCTCCTTCCTCAGTTCTCTGGAACTTAAAAAGGAAAGTAAGCAGAACAAAGTCTTGTAACAGATGTGGGTTACCAAGGAGAACAAGTACATCCCACATTGGTAGTGTTTGAAGATGAATGCTCCTTCTTCACCTTTATTTTGTAACCTCTCTGTCATGGGGTTCGTTATTGTACTGCTCAGAATTCTTACATCTGTCTTTCCAAAATGTTTGTACAGCATTATTACTGTATACATCATTTTCCTGATTTTGCTCACTTGCCTCTGAATCAGTTCATCCAAACTGATCTGTTTGCCCAAAACTGTTCCTTTCACTATTTCTTTTTTCTTCTCTCTATTTCAAAAAACCGTTACTTTCTGTCTTAGAATCATTAATAAGGTAGAAGAATGGTAAGGGCTTGGCAAATGTGGTTGTGACTTGCCCAGAGTCACACAGCTAGGAACTGTCTGAGTCCAGATTTCAGTCCAGGGCCTCCAAACTCCAGGCCTGGCTCTCTATTTACGGAGCCACCTAGCTGCCCCACTTTCACTATTTCTTAGAGGGTGATAATAATAGTCTAGTCCATTCTCACACCATATTTTTGTTCCATCATTTCTCAATTGACAGCACCCTTTTAACTGTGAGTTATTTGTGATAAGAGCTGAAGCTCATTGGGTTTGGAGATGACAAAAAGCTAAGAGAGAGAGCTAGTACTCTGGAAAACAGTCAGCGTTCAAAAAGAACTTGATCAGCTCTACTGTTGGCCCAAATTTAATCAAATAAAACTCAGTATGGATAAATGTAAAGTCTTACTTGGCTTCATGAGTAGAGGATGGAGGAGGTAGTTTGGCTGAAAACGATCTGTGGGTTTTAATGGACTGCTGCAGCCTTGCATTCAGAGAAGTGCTATTTCTAGAAAGGAGGAAGTAACAGTCCCTCTCTACTTTGCAAGAGTCTGATTGATTACATCTGGATTACTGTTATTGGTTCTCAGTACAACAGTTTGAGAAAGAGGTTGATAGTCTGGAAAGCATTCAAAGGAGGGTAATAAGGTTGGTCAAAGGTCTTGAATCCACTTCATGTTGAGGACTGGTTGAGGGAAGTGGAGATGTTGGCCTTGAGAAGCCTCATTCAAGGGAGACGTGTATTTGAAGGACCCTCCCGTGGTCCGAAAGGGTTAGTCTTGTTCTCCTTGGCCTCAGAAGGCCAAACTATAAACAATTAGAGGAAGTTTCAGAGAGGTAGATTTAGACTTGATGGGAGGAAAAACTTCCTAACAGAATTGATTTGGGAAGAGGTGGGTTCCCCCTCGCTGAAGGCCTTTAAGCAGAGGCTCTTTTTGGGTTATTTCCCTTCCTAATCTGAGATCCTGTGATTCTAGAAGACAAATTAATGGACTACTGAAGTAGAAGGGCAAGAATTAACACAGAGGATGGAGATGAGAGAGAAAGGGATGGAGGCAAAGGATGCTGGGAAAGCAGTATTAACATTTGGATTGGATAGTTGTATGTATGTGTGTATGTGTGGTTTAGGAGCAGAGAGACAAACTGAGGATGACTCTGAGGCTGGGAATTGGTATTGCAGTTAGAAACCATGAGAAAAATTTGGGTAGTTAGGCAGAAGAATTTTTTTAGGGGGGAAAGATAAGTCTTTTCTACATGTTCTTGCATGGTTAAATTTTTTTTGGAGGGAATGGTACCTCAATATTTCATTACACCACTTTGCCAAAACTTATTACTACATTCTCCAGTTGCTGGATAAATACAGTAGTTCCTAAGTTTTCGCTGTTACAAATAGAGAAGTTCTGCATATTTTTGGACAAGTAGGTCCTCTTTTCTTTTTCATGATGTTTTTGGGATAAAAGTTCAAGCTAGGGAAACAGGGTTTGATTTTGTGACTTGTGTCTCTTTGTAGTATTGCTCTTAAATTAGTGACTCAAATATACAATGTATTAGAGGCCTGTTTCTCTGCACCCCACCCAACACTGGATTTGATCATTTTTGCTATTTTTGATGGTATTTTAAAAGCTGTTCATCTTGCTCCTTTGATAAAGTTATTTCTTTAAAAAGGGGTAAAAAAGACTGTCAGAACCTTCATTTTCTTCCAGTCCCTGAGAAATTCCAAATGCTGAATTGGTTTCAATGATCCTTTCTTAGAACTCTATCTCTGGTACTTCTATGGCTCCATGTAGCCTATTCCCCAGGTCTGGAATGGTTTCCCTACTTCTCCGCCTGTTGAGAGTGTTCACTTCCTTTGATGGTCAGTCAAGGGAAGTTTACTAAGAGCCTACAATGTGGGATATCGTGCTGACTTCTAGGGATAGAACTAAAAACAAAGCTACAATCTTTGTCTTCAAGAAGTTCTCACTTTAATTGGGGAGACAGAGAAACAAAACAGATTCTTGATGAATTGGAAATAATCTCTAGGAAGGTACCAAGATTTAGGAGGATCAGATAGGGCTTCTAGTAGAAGGTGAGGTTTGAGCTGAGACCAGCCAGAAACATAGGTAGTCAGGAGGCAGAGGGGAAGAGAGGGGACCAGGCTTGGGGAACTGGCATGGAAAGGGCACTGAGTTGGGAAATGAAAAGTCTGAGTCATTGGTTCACAGAATTCAGGGAGTGGAATGACATGTAAGGAGACTGGAATAGCAGGAAGGGCCTAGGTTCTTAAGGGGGCTCTAAAGGCCAATCAGGATTTTGTGATCCTGGAGATAACAGGGAGCCCCAGGAGTTGACTGATAGGATTCATGGGAGGGGTGACATATTCAGATCAGTGCTTTAGGAAGATCGCTTTGGTGGCAAGTGCTAGGGGGCATCCTCAACTTACTCCCCCTCATCTCCAATCCAATCTGTTGCCAAGGTTTGCCAATTTAACCTTGGAAACATCTCTTATATAGCCACCTTCTCTCTTTTGACATTGCCACCACCTTGGTACAAGCCCTCATCTCTTCTTGCCTAAACTACTGAAATAGTCTGCTGGTTGGTCAGGCCTCCCCACCCCCCAATCTTTCTCTACTCTGGTTCACTAAGCTGTCAAAGTGACCTTAACATGCAGACACATCCTAGCTGTGTGACCTTGGGAAAATAACTTAACTCCTACTGCCTAGACCAGTGTTGGCAAGCCTTTTCAAGATTATGTGCCCAAACAGCAACTTGAAGCTACAGACCTTGCCATTCTTCCTGTCTTAGAATTGATACTAAGAAAGTAAGGGGTTTTTGTTTTGTTTTAATTGCAGGTCTAATCACAGGGATAAACTTCTGTGGCTCCCTATTGCTTCCAGGATCAAATACAAAAACCCTCTGTCTGACATTCAAAGTTCTTCATAACTTGCTTCCGCTCTCCATATTTTTCTGGTCTTCTTAAACCTTAAACCTCCTCCCTGGCCACATGGTACACAGTCCATTGATACTGGCCTCCTCCTTGTTCCTTAAACTAGATACTCTTTCCTAGCCTCTAGGCATTTTGATGGGAGCTGTTCTCTGTGGCTGGAATGCTCCCTCCTGTCTGCCTTATCCATAGCTTCTCTGGCTTCTTTCAAATCCCAGCTAAAAATCCTACCTTCATGGGAAGCCTTTCCTAATCTCACTTCATTCTGGTGCCTTCTGTTGGTGATTAACATTTTATCCTGTAGATAGCTTGTTTATGCATTGCTGTTTACATGTTCAGACATAGCCATTTACATATTTTCTCTTGAGTTACATTGTAAGCTCCTAGAGGGCAGAGACTGCCTTTTGCCTTTCTTTGAATTCCTAGAATTTAGCACAGTGCCTGGCCCATAACGGGCACCTAATGTTTAATGACTGATTGAATGGGGATGGACTGTAGTAGAGACATAGTCAAGGTATGGAGACCAACCATCAGGCAACTGCAATAGTTCAGGCATGAGGGATGAGGGGGCCTGCACCAGGGTAGTGGCAATGTCAGTAGAGAAGAGAGGGTACATAGGCAGAACTGATAACAGCGAGGAAATGGGGATGATACCTGGGTCATGAGCCTGGATGACTGAGGGGATGGAGGCACCTCTACATTGATAGTGAGCTAGGAAGATGGGACAGTTTGGGGACAAAGACATTGAATCCCATTTTGGATGTGTTAAGTCCAAGATGTCTACGGGGCATCCTTCTCAAGGTGTCCAATAGGCAGGCAGATGTGAGATTCAAGATTAGGAGAGAGGTTATCAGCACTGAGATGACAAATGAATCCATGGGAGCTGATGAGAGCCCAAAAGGGAGAGGAGGGCTCCATGGGACATAGCCTCTGGCAATACTCACAGCAGGCGTGACTCCAATGGAGATCCAGCAAAGGAAAATGAGAAGGAATTGTACATAATAACAGCAATATTGGACGATGATTATCTTCAAAAACTTGGCTCTTCTCAGCAATGCAATGATCTGGGACAATCCCGAAACACTTATTGCAGGGAATGCTCTCTACCTCCAAAGAAAGAACTCTTGGAGTTGTCCTTCACATCAGTGTATTTATGTTTTATTTTGGAGTTTTGGTTATATGTGTGTTCTTACAACAATGACCAGTGTGGAAGTGTGTTTTGCATGACAATAAAAAAGATGAAGGAACAGTCAGACTGGTAGGAGTAGCACCTGGAGAGAAGAGAGTCCAGAAAATTGAAAGAGAAGAATGTGTCCAAGAGAAGAGAATGATTGAGAGTGTCAAAAACTGCCAAGAGGCCAAGAAGGATTAGGATTAAGAAAAGGCCATTGGAGTCCCAATAGATCCTGGTAACTTCAGAAAGAGCAGTTTAAATTGAATAGAGATGAGCCTAAAAGCTATCCAGAGGAATGGAGGTGTAGGCACAGGCTGTGGATGAGATTCTCAAAGAATTAGCCATGAAAGGGAGAAAAGATAGCCGACAGCTAGTGGGGATAGAGGGAGTTTTGAAGGTGGAGAGCATGGGAGGGTTTGGAGGCAGCCAGTAGACAGGTAGATTAAATCTTAGTGAAAGAATAGATGATAGAGGGGCAATCTGCTGGGGAAGTCAGGGTGGGATGGGGTCATTTGTACACATGGAGGGGTTTGCCTTGACAAGAAGGCAAGGGTGTTGTCTTCATGGGAAACAGTGAGGCTCAAATCAGGTGCTCCTCAGAAGCCCATGCTTCATGTGTAGAGCTTTTTTCTACATAGTCTGTACTTTTATAATCCTGTCTTCCATTTCCTCTGTGTTTAGGGCTGCCCTGCTTCTCCCATCCCAGCCCCAGGAATATACCATTTATCACACTGGTCCTATGGCACTAACTGCCTCCTGCTGTGTATTACTATGTTCTTTTGGATAGTAGAAGATATGCTTGAACTGGGGGAAGCTAGGTGGCACAGTGGATAGAGTACCAGGCCTGGAATCTGGAATCTGGTCTTCCTGAGTTCAAATCTGGCCTCAGACACTTATTAGTCATGTGACCCTGGGCAAGTCACTTTAACTGTTTGCCTCAGTTTCTTTATCTGTAAAATAAGCTGGGAGAAGGAAATGGCAAATGTTTCCTTTGCCAAGAAAACACCAAATGGGGTACTAAGAGTTGGATATGACTGAACAACAAAATGTTTGAGCTATCATCTCTACTCATATGATTCAGTTTGTTTTTATGGTTTAAATAGCTTTAATAATACTTGTTCTTTGTGTTCTGGACTGTCTATGATTTTTTTTTTTACTAATTCTCCCTCTGTCTATATGTTATTTTTTTTTCCTTTTTTGGGTAAACTCTTACTTTCTATCTTAGAATCAACACTAAGTATTGGTTCCAAGGCAAAAGAGCAGTAAGAGCTAAGCAATAGGAGTTAAGTGACTTGTCTAGGGTCACACAGCTAGTTAGTACTTTGATCCCAGGACCTCCCATCTCTAGGCCTGACTCTCAATCTACTAAACCACCCAGCTGCCACCCCGCCCCCCAATCTGATGACTTTTAAAGGAGAAAACTGAGTTAGGGTGGGTGAGGATGCACTCATGTTTTAATTCCCTTCTCTTCTGAACAGGACACTTGTCCCTATAGTATTCCCTTACTCAGTTTTGGATTATTTCTCACCTCCCCTTTCATAGGACTGTTAATAGGATCCTATCTAACCATGCCAAGCAGCTCTTCCAAAAACTGGTTCTCCATCCACTGAGGTATCTAGCTGTGCCCCAAATCTTTTTATAAAAGTTTTTCAGTCCTGTGATACCATTTCCATTCCTAAACCCTCCCCTCCCCTCATCTGATAGGTCACACATCTATCTCTCCCTCCCATATTCCTCTATTTTTTCAGTCTTTGGGCACAAGCTCAATTCTTGTCCTACCAGCGAGGTTAGGAGCAGCATGCCTTTGTTCTGACTTTAAGCGAGATTGTCAGTCAACAGACCAGCTAGGCGAAAGGAAAGATGAGGTGACTTCCCCGCCCCGGCTGGGCGGAGCGACTCCTCAACCCCAGAGAATATCTGCTCTCCTCAGCCCTTCCCTTTCCCAACTCACTCCACCTGATCTCATCCTAACTTTCTTAAATTTCACGTTAAATGCGCTCCCGTGAGTACAGGGAAAGCGTAGACAGCTCGAGTGAGCCCGAAAGCACTAGGAGCTTCTGTTAAACTACAAAGAACAAGCACAGGAACGCTTTCCCCTCCTCCCCGGCCATCGCCGAGGCTGGCATTTCCCAACCTAGACAACCACTCCCCCCCACCCCACCCCCGGCCGTTGGGTTGGGATAAGAGAGACGAGGGGAGGGGTCCTGGGGGGGGGATTCTCTGCTCTTCCCCGCCCAAAGAAAGTCCTGTAGGGGTATGGGAGAAGTTAGAAAAAGCGCTCCCCCCCCCCCGCCTCTCCCGTCTCTAGCTTGGCACCCTCCCCCTATTCCAGAGCCCTAAATAAAAATGGCGCCACGTGCCAGGCGGAGGGCACGTTCAGGAACGCGCGGCCCATTGTGATGCGGAGCCCCGCCCCCTTCTGCCCTTAGGAGTTCTGGGGAGCTCTGAGGCGCGCATCACTGAAGACTCGGACTCGCAGGCAGGCGGATGCGCGCGCGCGCGCTCTCGAGTCACCCGTCCGCGGGCACACCCCTCTCACCTCGTCCCTCCCCTCGCCGGCTCCCCACACACTTAGGCACACTTCCTCGCACTTCCCACCCC
>NW_025344682.1:0-6673 GCF_016433145.1 Gracilinanus agilis
TTCCTTTCCTCTCATCTCTAATTTCTCTTTATCTGACTCTTTCCATGCTGCCTACAAATATGTCCATGTTTTCCTGGCCCTTAAAAATGCTTCACTTGAGCTGACATTCCACCCCCCCCCCCATATTGCTCCTAAACTTCTTTGCTAAACTTCTTTAGAAAGTCATCTACACTAGACTTGGTGTCTCCACTTCCTCTCTTCTCATATTTTTAGATACTCTCCAGCCTAGCTTCCAACTTCATCTTTCACCCTAAATGGCTCCCTTTAAAGCTACTTGCTTTAGTGAATGCCTGTTCTCAGGCTTCATCCTTCTGGACTTCTCCAAAGCCTTTGATTATTGTTGAACTTGCCACTTCTCCGAACACGATTTCTGAAATTTGTTGATTAAATCACAAATCACTCCATGTGACTTACCCAGGGCCATATAGCAAGAGTCCGAAGCAGAATTTGAAAGCAGGTTTTCCTAAGCCAAGTTTGTCTCTTTATCTACATTGTACACCATACCGCCTGAGAGCAAAACCAACTAGGAAGGACACTAAACTGGAAGAAGATGAATGGCTTCCACTCTATGGGGGAGCTTGTTGTGCAGCTGAGGCTAGGGTGCCATCCTGTGGTGAGAGGAGACAGGAAACTAGTCTTGTGGGTACCCAGGGATGCTTGGAACCTAGATTTGGAGCTGAAAGAGACCTTAAAGGTCACCAAATCTAACCCTCTCATTTTACAGATGAGGACACCAAGGCCCAGACATTTGAAGTAACTAGTCCAAGGTGACACAGGGAGTAAATAGCAGATCCTTGGGGGGATTCCATGGACCACAGTTACTCTAAAAGAAGAATAGGTCTACTGCACGTGAAAGTGAGGGAGTCATTCCATGCAAGGATAGGGAATAATAAGAACCCAGACCCAATGAGGAGAGAGGACAGCTTACGCCCCAATGGACATTCCATTTCTACAGAATACAAGTATTGCTACTGTAATGCCCCAAGGATCACGTGTAGTTCTCATAAGTGTCACATCTGTAAAATATTTTGTGAACCTTAAAGTACAATATAAGTGTGAACTGTTGTTGTTGTTGTTGTTGTTGTTGTTGTTGTTGTTGTTGTTGTTGTTGTTGTTGTTGTTATGTGTTTGGAGCTGGATTCTATGACTTCATAATAGGGATTGGGAACCATGGGCAGCTCCTCTCTGGTGGAACATAGCAACTATGGAAGGTACCTGATCGTAGCGGACCTTGAATCACAGGTTAAGGAGGTCGAATTTTCTTTGGTAGGCAATGGGCAATCGCTCTTCTTAAGGTTTTGAGTTGATGAGTGTCATAACCAGATAAAATTGCTTGCTTTCCTTTTTTTCCTTCTACTCCAGGTAGAATTTGATGGTTTGTAGAAAATTTCCTCCATCCCTTCCTTCTATTATCACCAACCTGTCATCATCAGTGGTTACAGAAATAAATCCAACTTCTCTGTAAACCAAGGTCTAGATTGGGGAGGTAAGTTTGGCAAAAATGGTACAAGAACCCTATAGGGCAAGAGAGGGATTGTGAAGGTAGAGAATCAGGGCCATGGTAAGAATGGTAGCTAGAGGGCTTGTATTCTCGGGAGGAGAATGGAAGTTAAAACTCTTGGAGGAGATCGTGTTGACAAGCTCAAGGGGACAATGGTGGCCTTTGGTGGGGGACTGATGTAGAACAGCGTTAGAGGGCATGGGAATCTCCTAACTTTGATTAGCCCTTAGCTTCCTAGGATTGTCCTTGTCTGTTTCTGCCTTCTGTCCCTATAACAGAGCCTTCATCCAAAGACAATGGCATCTCTCATTCTGAAACCCTCAAGTAAACTAACTGCCTTTATCATGCCTTTCCATGGTATCCTAGCAGATCTCTGCCCTGAAGTAAGCAAGCCAAGCCAAGATTTATTTCTTAAGCACCTACCATGTGCAAAGCACTGTGCTAGATGCTAGAGATATAAAGGCAAGATCAAGAGGTTTAAATTCTACTAGACATGGAAGGTGTATGTGTGAATGATGTGCAGATCCAGTCTGCCAACAGATAAGTATACATATGATCATATGAGTAGAAATCACAGAACTTGAGAGTCAGGAGAGACCCCAGAAGTCATCCTCCCTCTGCCCTAGCTGACGAGTGATCTCAAGCCACTACTTGAAGGCTTCCAGTAGGGGCTCCCCCTACCTCCTGAGGCAGCCCATTCTAATTTGGGACAGCTCTAAACATGAGGAAGTTTGCTTGATATCAAGTTTAACTTTACCTCCTTGCTACACCCACCCACTGCTTGTGATTCTACCCTTTAGAGTCAAGTAGAACAAATCTGTTCGGCTTTTGCAGATGAGAGCCCTGAAGATACCTATGTTGGGGTCTGGGGCCTTGAGCACACACCCATAAAAGCTACACATGTTTCCTTCCTAGGCTCTGACCAACAATGCTGGGCCAGGGGGGGTGTTGTGGGGGGGGCCTTTCTTCTCTACAGGAATCACCAGCTGGGCACTCCATCCTGGGGATATGAAAAAGATGGTGACACACCTACTAAGAGCCATGGGATGCTGGCCAGCCACTTAGAGCTACCCGGGCTAGATTGTGACTGTGCAAGGAGGAGTCTTTGTAAAAGAATATTTTAGTCCTCCATCTCTGCCTGCTCTCCATCCCTCAGTGACCCATCATGATGTATGTTGGCCAGAGTACAGTTCCCCCTGATCCCAGTAATTCTTTCCTCTGACCCTTAGCAGGACACTTGGCTCAGGGGTTTCGATGAGTATTTCCAATGAGGAAGCAAGGACCCATCTTTGAAGACTCCTCATTTTCAGTTTCTACCTTTAGCTGACAGTGATTCCGATTTACAAAGCCATCCCACCAGACGCTGGGTTTTGTTTGTTGCAGGCCACATTCTAATACCTCACAGAAAGCTTAGTTGAGTAAGACTAGGCCAGGTAGTCAGCATTTATTAAACACCAACCAAGTGCCAGGCACTATGCTAATTGCTGGAGATACAAAACCAGGCGGGATAGTTCCTGCTCACAAAGAGTTCACACTCTAGTGGGGCTGTGAATATAGAATACTCTATATTCTGCTGTCCATTGTGAGCTAGTACTGCTCATCACCTAAGGATCAACTCCCCTGGAAGGCTGCAGCTTACCCATTAAAGACTGAAGATCGGGATAGAGGAGGCAGAGCTATTGGCTCTTTTGTGGGTTAACCCTAGAGACTGACCATTGCTTGGAGGTCGGTTATTGATTGGCACCTGCTCCAAGGAGAAAATAATGAGTGAATGAATTGCTAACTCCTGGTCTCAAAGGTCCTCAGTGATCATTTTTGCTCTTCCCCCAATGCCTACCTAGTACAGTACTTTTTACATAAAATGCCCTTAATAAATGGTTGTTCAGTGAATAAATTGGGTCTCCTTGCTTATCTTGATGTGACTAGTAATAATAATACCCGCTGTCTGAATAGTCATTTACCTCTTACAAAGCATTCTGAATGACATAATGTTGGTGAATAAACCTCTTCTACATCTCACAAGAATCCACGTAGGTTAGGAACTACTGTGATTAAGCCAGCTTTACAGAGGAGAAAATAGCTTACAAGGGCAATGTGACTTGCTCGAGGCTACAAAATTAGTAAGTTTCAGAGGCAAGATTAAAACTTGGTTTTTCCGGAATACAAGTCCAACAAAACACACCACTGCCCAAAGAGATCCATTCCTCTGGTCGGGAAGGTTTGGGGGTTTCTAGCAGCTCAGTTAAAATGCAAGCATTGGGGCAGCTGGGTAGCTCAGTGGAGTGAGAGTCAGGCCTAGAGACGGGAGGTCCTAGGTTCAAACCCAGCCTCAGCCACTTCCCAGCTTTGTGACCCTGGGCAAGTCACTTGACCCCCATTGCCCACCCTTACCACTCTTCCACCTATGAGACAATACACCAAAGTACAAGGGTTTAAAAAAAATGCAAGCATTGGGGCAGCTGGGTGGCTCAGTGGATTGAGAGCCAGGCCTAGAGATGGGAGGTCCTGGGTTCAAATCTGACCTCAGACACTTCCTAGCTGTGTGACCCTGGGCAAGTCACTTCACCCCCATTGCCTACCCTTACTACTCTTCTGCCTTGGAGCCAATACACAGTATTGATTCTAATACAAAAAGTAAGGCTTTAAAAATTTTTTTAAATCAAATGCAAGTATTCTTAGAGAATAGATGGCTAATATGCTGGGAGAGAAATTAGGCATTGACTACATGGGAAGAGAAGGTACCAAAGAGCAATGGGAGACCAAGAATAGTAAAACAACAACAAAAACCTCAGGATACTAGAGCCTTAGCACAAGTCTTCTCTCCCCCTTTTCTTGCTTGTGACCATGGGCACCTCAGTTTCCTTATCTGCCAAATGGCAATAGTGGTACCTACCTTTCCTATCTCAGGGATGATGTCAAGGTCTGATGAGGGAGGAAAAACTCTTAATGGCTCCTACAAATGCAAGTTTATGTTACTAACCTAAAGATGCAATTTTGTCAATAGCCTGGGGGGACAGAAGGCCCTCAAAATTCTGGCAAAGGTCCAAAGTTACAATTCTGCCAAATTATCTAGTCCCTGAGAGGCTCTTGCAGAACTCATCTCTAATATTGGGATTATTTTCTGAATTTCCCAGTGGCTCTTTTGGTGGTAGAAATCTGATAGCCCGTAACTGAGAACAAACAAGTTTTGTCTGAATTGTGGGATTGTTTTCAGGTTGGCCTATACTAGTCATTCAATCCTGTGCCCTGGCTGGCAAGAGCACATGACCAGCTGCTAGATGTCCAGGTAAGAGCTCCCTTTTCCATCTTTCCTTCTCTTTTCTTTAAAACTATCTCAATTAAATAACTAGGAAGAGAAGGTTAATAAAGAAATTAATCTCTTAAACTTTCAGAAAATTTACTAAAAAGACAGTTGAATTTTAAAATATTTTAAATAAAATACTTTGAGCAACTCAGTGCTGAATTTTAAATTCTTTTTCTTTTTAAGCCCCCAATTCAGCATAATCACCGCATTTGAGAGAGTATTGTCTGCCGGTTTCCAGTGAATTGGCCTGGCAGGTTGGTTTAGTCAGATGAGGGACAACATCCATCTGTCTGTACCTAACAGGGTATAGATTTTTTTTTATTTTAAACCCTTAACTTCTGTGTATTGGCTCCTAGGTGGAAGAGTGGTAAGGGTGGGCAATGGGGGTCAAGTGACTTGCCCAGGGTCACACAGCTGGGAAGTGGCTGAGGCCGGGTTTGAACCTAGGACCTCCCATCTCTAGGCCTGGCTCTCAATCCACTGAGCTACCCAGCTGCCCCCGAGGGTATAGATTTTTACCTGGTAGATAACAGACTGGCCACCCTCATATACTATTTTTGAATTTAAGAAGTCACTCTTAGGATTGTAGCCTTCTAAAAAGATTACTTTACTAGCTATATTTATTCAGTAGATGGATGGAGATTTATTTCCATTTCAGCAGTCAGCAGGTATCCTGGCCATTCGGAAAGACTAGGGTATGACCAGGGAGATGAAGCTAAGAAATCCTAAGGAGAGGCATCCTTGTGGAAAGCTGCCAAGGTTACAGAAATGTCCATGTCCTGACTTTACATGCGTGATCTATAGCAAATCTCTTGACATCTCAAGGAAGGGTGGGGGAGAAGAGAGAGAGAATTTGGAACTCAAAAATTTTAAAGGCAAATTTGAAAAATTGTTTTTACATGTAATTGAGAAAAAATAAAATTAAGAAAAAGAAAGTTGAAGTGGTAAACACACACACACACACACACACACACACACACACACGAAAAGTCCATGTCAGGAGCTGGCAGATATCAAAGTGACAAGTATCTGAGGCACTGAGAGTTGCGGTAGAGATGTGGGGGGAGAAAATATGGGAAAGGAGCTGAAGGCTAAATCAGATTGAAAAGGAGAGAAAAGGTCAAAGATATAAGCTACCAAAGAACAATCATTTAGATACACAGCCTCCAACACTTCCTTCCATTCTAGGAATGGACATCTCAGTTCTGCTCTCCCCAAGGCGCCAGGCCACACACTCTTCAGATGTGAAGCCTTTTCAAATATGAATGTCTCTTCCCTCCACATCTTGTCATTCCTTCTGAAATCCCCTGCTATCTGCCACTTGATACAGAGGACTACAGAGATGCATCCCCTACCTTTAGCTAAGAGCTGTTGAACGGCTGCCTCCCAGCATGAAATGATGATTTCCCATTAAAATCACAAGGATCTTCTTCTTTGTCCCCTTACCCAGTTTATACTAACTACAATGCCCCATCATCCACAACTGGTCCTTGCCTCTTGTCACCTGCAACCACCTAATAGGATTTTTCTAGGATCTTTCCATCGTAAGCACAGCAAGCTTTCATACCTCAGGAAAGTCAAGGATTTATTGTTGTCATTTTATTCTGCAGTAATGATCTAGGGGGCTGTCTATCCCATGAATGTGAAGACTTCACCCAGTGGAATGAGTGGATGAGATCAATTTGTTTCAAGAGTCGTGAAGGCTTTTTAATACAGTTGGAGATCTGGTACAGCAAGTCCACTTCCCTTCACATTTTTTTTCAATAATTCCTTTGATATTCTTGACATTTTTTCCTTCCAAGTGAATTTCTCATTCGTTTAATAATAAGAAATCAAATTTTATTTATATATTTATTATAATTTTTAGA
>NW_025344683.1:0-2173 GCF_016433145.1 Gracilinanus agilis
TTTTAAGTACCTATTATGTGCCAGGCACTATTAGGCTAAGCACTTCACAATTATGTTTCTTCTTCAATCCTCACCACAGCCCTGGGAGGTAAGTGGTACTTTATCCCCATTTTACAGTTGAAGAAACTGAAGGAGACCTAGGTGAAGTGATTTGTTCAGGGTCACACTGCTAGCATGTATCTGAGGTTGGGTTTGTACTCAGGTCTTCCTGCTTCCAAGCTCAGTGCTCTTTCCACTGTACCTGTGAGCCCACTTTTCTTTTATTAAGCTCATTCTCTTCATCTGTGCATTGGTAGTATCCAGCTCCCAGGTTGTTCTTCCTTACTGGGTTGCAGGGGATGGGGGTGGGAGGCAGCCAATTTCCAACCTATAAAAATAGGAGCTTCTGTTATTTAGAACTCAGTTGCCTTGGGACCTTTGCATTATAATCTCTTAAATAATGTGCCTTAAATTTGTGGAACTTTGCTATATTTTGATAGTGATATGAAGAAACCATTGAAGCTCCAAGGCCCTTTAACCCATTTTTACAGAGAAGGAAACTGAGGCCCAAGCTGGGGAAGTGACTGGCCCAGGGCCAGCCAGCTAGGAAGTCTGAGGCCAGATTGGAACCCAGGACCTCCTATCTCTGGCCTAGCTCCCAATTGTAAAAGGGAATTCTTGGTTTTCTTTGAGTTCACACTTGTGAAAAGGGAACCCTTTGTTCTATTTGCCTAGTTGGAGTTAACACTATGATTGGCAATAACTTTGAATAAAAGATTTATAATTTTCACATATTTAGCCAAACCATTAACTCCGAATTGGAGTTAACGCTATGATTGGCAATAACAAATTAGAACACACTGAATAGATGGACAGTTAGAAAAGAAAACACATAAAAGAGAGAATATGGAATGGTTAGATGGAAAGAACAGATAGATGATAAATAGAACAAATACATAGAACAGATAGAATAGGTAGTTGGAAGAGATAGAACACAGAACAGACTGAAAACATAGGTGATTAGATAGAAGAAAATGAACACAGAAATAAAAGAGAGATGGATAGATAAAAACAGTAGCCATGAAGGCATATAACAAAACACATAGAAGAGATGGAAGAAATAAAACACATGGGTTCAACAAACAACATAGAACATGTAAATGGATAGATATAACACATGGATAAATAGATGGACAGACAGAACACCTAGAACATTAATATTAGAACATAAGGAATGGATAGATAGAAAACATAGAACAGATAAAATAGATGGAGCTCATAGAACAGACACCGCAGAATAGATAGAACATAGAACAAACAGAATATATAGACTGATACAACAGTTAGAAGAGATGGAAGGGGTAGAGCATTCAGAATGTTTAGAACACATAGATGTATAGGTCGAACAAATATAACGTAAAACAGAATAGATGAAAAGATAGAGAACAGAGAGAACACACAGAACAGGAGAGATACATGGATTGTTAGAAAAAATAGAACACAGAATGGAGAAAACACAAAGACAAGATTGACATAGAACAGATAGAACACAGAACACAATAGATGGGACAGATAGGACATAAATGATAGCTAAAAATTGAATACAAAGAATAGATAGAACACATAGAATGGAAAGAATAAACACATAAAATAGAATACTTAGTATGGGTAGGAAACAGAGGTAAGATAGAACATATAGATACAAATGATAAGTAGATAGAAAAGTTAGAGAAGATGGAAGAGGAAGACCACAGAGAACAGAATGAATGCATAGAAAAAAACAAAAGAATAGATAGAACACATGGAGCCCAGAAGAGATAGAACATTCATGGATAGAACACTGAGATAAAGAAATAAATGAGTAGATGGGAAAGGTAGAGCCTGGAGAAAAATAGAACACATGACAGAATAGATGAAGAGGTGGAGTCATAGAACAGATAGAAGACACTGAATGGTTTGAACATATGAAATACATATTGAGCAGTGTTATTTCCTCATTGTTTATACTGCCTTTAATCAGGATGTAATGACCTTCCCTGTCTTTTTTAATCATATCTATTTTTACTTTGGCTTTGTCAGAAATCAAAATTACCACTCCTGCCTTCTTTTTCTCATTTGATGTCCACAAGATTATGCTCAAGCCCTTAACCTTAAACTTGTGTATGTCCACCCGCCTCATATGTGTTTCTTGTAG
>NW_025344684.1:0-3410 GCF_016433145.1 Gracilinanus agilis
GATGTCAACACAGACCGGGTTGCTCCAGTATCAATAAGAGCAGGATAGATTTGATCTCCTATTGTTACCATAACCAAAGGTTCCCTGTCTTTAGCTGTCTGATCAACAGGTACCAAAGGTGTTTCTATCTCTATGTCCCCTAAATCCCATTGATCTTGTTCTAGGACTTCTGCCTGTGCTGGCTCAGGATTCTGTGAGTGTAATTATGGTAAGTCTCCTTCAATAATGGCTTGTTGGAATGCCAATGCCTGAATTGGTATCCCTGAACTGTTCATGGGCCTATCAGTGTCAAAGTGTACTTCAGTTTTTCCAGACCATGAGTAAGGTAGAGTGTCCTTCTCTTCACTGAACATGCTTTGCTGGACTTTAGCAAAGTTAGATTCAGGAGAGGTATTTCTCTGCATTAAAGGAAATTCTACAGAATTGGGAATGTGTTTTTGGTTCATGTCTACATCCCAATCCTGTGAGTCTATGCTTTCTTCTTGTATTTGCTCCCTAGACTCCATGCCAGTAACAGGAAACTCAACTCTAGATGTATTTTGCATAGGAAACAAAGTCAGTGTTGTAGATTCTTCCTTTGTCCCTATTGATGTCATTTTGTTCCTCTCTTGGCTACTGGCATTTATTAAACTGAATTCCTTTAAATGCATTAACTCAGAATCTACTCCAAAGGCAGCTCTCTTTGGAGTATCACAGGCTTGAAAGTGTGCTACATCTTCATGCACTTGACCCTGAAGTAGGCTTGGTACAAATTCTCTAGCTCCAGGATCTAGCTTTAAAATTCCTCTAGACTTGTAGCTACTAGACTTTTCACTTTCCCTTCCAGCTTCCCTAGTTGGTGATAGAGAAGAGGTTATGCCTGTATCTGAGAATTCAGCACTTTCCTTCTCAATGGTCTGTAGGAGCTCATCTCCCTTATTGACACTGTCCATTTCCAAGAGATCCCCATTAGAAAAGCTGGCTATATTCATTGCCCTTACTGTTTGGCTTTGCTGTACATGTAAATGATCCACAGTCTTACTACAGAATGGTTCTGTCCCCCCATAGTGAGAATCAAGGAATGCTATTTTCTTCAAGCTTTTATCAAGAACTTGTGCAGATGTGCCTGGTTTTTTTTTTTTGTCAGTGTATCCCATATCACTGTTTCCTTTCCCATAAATTCTCTCCTTAATTTCTATTATATCCTCCTCCATTTGCAACTCCTCCTCAGTCATATCTTTGTAACTTTGTGTTACCTCCTCCAACCCATAACTCATAATATCTTCGGCACCCATTTTGTTCTTCTCACATTCCTTTGCTACATCATTATCACTGCCTTTCTCTTTTCTTGCAACAACTGCTTTCTCTAAGGCTGCTTCCTCGGTTCATAATGTACGAGGTCTAGCACCTTGGGATAGGTATTCTTCCATTTTTGACAAGCTTGGGGACCTACTATACTTGGCACAGTCATGGTCACAACATCTGGCCTTAACCTTATCACTGTATCTACTATTGTTGTCCCTGTTATTATTATTGTTGGTGTTATTATTGTATCTGGAATTATAGTATGTATTCCTCCTGTTGTTATTGTTATTATTCCTGTTTCCAAAGTTAATCTGAGACTTATATCTACAATCCCATACCACGTGGCCAATTTTTGAACAAAGGAAACATCTCTTAATTTTGTTGTTAGAACTGCCACTAGATTGTCTAGGCCTGCTTTGGCTCCTCTGATTGGTGGACACCAGAGCCATATTTTTTATTTCTTTTACCTCCCTGGCCTTCTGAGCTTCCCTCAATTGCTTTTTAAGCTCAGCAATCTCTCGATCTTTTTCAGAGGTTCTAGATGTTTTAGAGTCACTATCCTTTGAGTCATGGACATAAGCTGCTGTCTTTCTCAATTCCTCAATGGGCATGGTCTCCCATTGTGGGCAATGCAGTCTAAAATAGGTTTGGATGTAATTTTGACTCCCTTTTACAAATTGCCTCCTGATATGCTGAATGTTGTCTTCAGCAGTCATGTCCCTGAACCCTAGAATAGTCTCTCCAGCTTCCAACAGTCTATCTAGGTGTAAGCTTGGATGTTCCTCCTCCCCCTGCTTTAACTTTTCAAATGAGCCCCATGCATTTGATCGTTTAGCATGGAGTCTCATCGCCTCTGCCAAGTCCTCCCTGCATCTCCTAAGATATGACATGTTTGCATGAG
This sequence comes from Gracilinanus agilis, assembly GCF_016433145.1. Taxonomy (NCBI): domain Eukaryota; kingdom Metazoa; phylum Chordata; class Mammalia; order Didelphimorphia; family Didelphidae; genus Gracilinanus; species Gracilinanus agilis. The sequence goes on from NW_025344684.1 coordinate 2,186, forward strand.
ATGACAGCTCTAGATCTTGATGTTGCTCAGGCCATGATGCTAGGTTGGGGTTCTTCCTTGTCTCTGCAAGAAATTTAGCTTTTTCACTTGGGGTAAATAGCTCTGTTAATAAGAGTTCCACATCTTCAAAATTAGGATTATACAGCCTGACTGCCCGTTTGAATTCTTTCATCGCCTTATGTGGATTTTCGAAGAACTGGGGGAACCTCCTTTTTAAAATCTCTAGATCCCCTCCAGTAAATGGTTTATGTCCTTTAACATGTATAATCCCAGCATCCGGTTGTACAATTGTTCTATCTGTAATAGGAAGTATTGTTACAGGAGCTGCCTCTGCCCCTGCAACTTCTTGCTTTTCTGGGTTGTCTTTTTTAATCTCTTGTTGTTTTTCACTCCCTTTCTTTGTTGTGACCGTGCTTTCTATGATTTCCAAATGCACAATTGTCCTAGCATCAAGTTCTTTCCCTTCCCTTATTTGTTTGTTAATTTCTATTAGTGTTTTCATATATTCTAACATTTTTTCCATAGCCGGGTCAGTAACCTTAGTGTTTCCAAAAGTAAAAGTCAATATCTTTCTTAAAATCATTAGGGCTCCATATCCAGTGGCAGTCATGGCTATGCCTGTTGGTACATAAGCCAATGCCTCTCCAACTGTAATTGTTAGCCATAGATAAGTGTGATAAAATTCTATTATTGATCTAAAAAATTGGGGAACAGTGACAAACCAAAATGTAGCACAGGTTTGCCAAATCCCATAAATTAAAACAGCAGAGCACCCCAAGGTAACAATTGCTCTGTTTAACATGTCAGCCATCTTATCTCTTCTCCCCTAGGTCCTATAGTACAAATCCTAGGCTGGCTGGCCAAAACTGTTATGATGATAATAACAGATAGTTTGGGGAAGCAGATAAATGTATCTGAGCCAAATATAGCTTTAAGTCAAGAGCCAGAGATTGACAGGCTACAGTAAGGAAAGGAGGGGGTAAAACACTCCTGATTCTCAAACCCCTCCCCCTCTAACTGCTTCTGCTTCAGTTGGTAATGAAGACAGGAATAAGATTCTTCTGGTGAGTTTCTGTTATGGCTGAAACCCCAATAATGTTTCTTTCTTAAATTTATATTCCTCTCAGGTCAGTTAGAGGAGATATATAGAAATTATTTATCTAACTGTTGAGGACAGAGGAGATCTTAAACTGGTAGCCAACAGGATTCAATCTAGAAGTTCAGA
>NW_025344685.1:0-2131 GCF_016433145.1 Gracilinanus agilis
TCATCCCACTTCCCTTCCCCTACCTGTGCTAGTTTAAAATAAAACCCCGATTAACAATAGATTGATAACTTGTCAGTTTCTCCCTAGAAGGCTTTCCAAACCTAAGGATTTCTGATAACTGGCTCTAAGAACTATTTCATCTGAGTGTCTAAAAAGCCACCTAAAACCTTACCTATGATATACCTACTATTGTTTGTTTTTTATTTCAGAACCAGTAAAGTTGTAAAGAAGGATAAATATTGAGAAAAGACCATTAGATTTGGCAAAAAAAAAATATTGGTAACTGGGTAATGAGTAATTTCAGTTGAATAATGAAATTGGAATATAGCATTTAGAGGGTTTAAAAGAAAGTAAGAATGGGAGCAGCTAACTGGCTTAGTCGATAGGGAAGGGAAATCTTGATTTCAAATTTGGACTAACACTTCCTAGCTATTTGAATCTGTGTAAGTCACTTACTCTACCATTGCCTGGCCCTTATTGCTCTTCTACTTTGGAACTAATACACAGTGTTGATTATAACAGATGGTAAGGTTTTTTGTTTTTGTTTTTGTTTTTGTTTTTTCATTTATTTTTTGTTTTTTTTAAAGAAATTGAAAATAGAAATGGAGTTTACTTATTTAAGAAAATGGATAGGTAAAGAAAATATTTAGTAGGGACAGTCAGATGAAGCAGACTTTTCCCCCTCTTTTTTAAAGGATGGGGAAGACATAAGTGTGATTACAGATAGCACAAAGCAGCCATCATAAAAGGGAGTGACTGAAGATTAATGTGTGTGTATATGAGAGACACAGAGAGAGAGACAGAGATGGAAACAGATACAGAGATAGAGAGAGGAAGGAAGAGAAGAGAGAAAGAGAGAAAAAGGAAGGAGATAAGAGGAAGAGAGTTAAAAGAGACAAAAAAGAGATGAAAGAGTAAATGTGGAGGAGAGAGAGAAAGAATAAGTCTTCTAAATTTTTTATTGTGATCTCCCATATATTTTCATTCATCTTGAGGTTTATTTTTAAAAAATTAAGATATCTAACTCCGATAACCTATAGATAGAACAAATACTATTCCAAGACTTTGAAAATGCAGACTTGATCCTTAGCTCTGACACTTATTAATTTTGCAAACATAGTGGTCACAAACCTAAACCTCTTTCACATGTAGGTTACAAAATTTTGCTTCCTGATTCATGGAATGGCTGTTTATTGAAACTTGGACTTCAAGAAATAATTATTAAGGGCAGAGTAAAAAGCAGCTCTTAATCTCTCCTGACCGAAACACACAAGACTCCTCAAGGGGACATAAAAACAAGTCCTCACGAAAGGAGGAACCCCACAACACAATGGCTTTGATTATATTAAACTAAAAAGTTTTTGTACAAACAAAAACAATGTAGTCAAGGTCAGAAGGGAAACAACAATTGTGAAAAAATATTTATAAAAAAAACTCTTACAGGGGTCTAATTACTCAAATATACAAGGAGTTAAATCATTTGTATAAAAAATCAAGCCATTCCCCAATTGATAAATGGGCAAGAGACATGAATAGGCAATTTTCAGGTAAAGAAATCAAAAGTATCAATAAGCACATGAGAAAGTGTTCTAAATCTCTAATAATTAGAGAAATGCAAATCAAAACAACTCTGAGGTATCACCTCACACCTAGCAGATTGGCTAAAATGAAAGAAGGGGAGAGTAATAAATGTTGGAGGGGATGTGGCAAAATTGGGACATTGATGCATTGCTGGTGGAGTTGTGAGCTGATCCAACCATTCTGGCTGGCAATTTGGAATCATGCTCAAAGAAAAAAAAAAGAATGCCTGCCCTTTGATCCAGCCATACCATTGTTGGGTTTGTACCCCAAAGAGATCATAGATAAACAGACTTGTACGAAAATATTTATAGCTGCGCTTTTTATGGTAGCAAAAAACTAGAAAAGAAGGGTATGTCCTTCAATTGGAGAATGGCTAAACAAATTGTGGTATATGCTGGTGATGGAATACTATTGCTCTCAAAGGAATAATAAACTGGAGGAATTCCATGTGAACTGGAATGACCTCCAGGAACTGATGCAGAGTGAAAGGAGCAGAGACAGAACACTGTACACAGAGACTGATATACTGTGGTAAAATCGAATGTAATGG
>NW_025344686.1:0-1786 GCF_016433145.1 Gracilinanus agilis
ATAATATATAGTATATAGTATATATAATGATATGTAGTTTATATATAATATATGGTATAATTATATAATTATATATACTAATATATAGTATAATAAATTAATAATTAAACATGTATATATATATTTATATTGAAGAATGTGATTAGTATGTTAGTTTTACTAAACTTCTTTTCTTTTCTTTCTTTTTATGCTGCTCCAAGGAATGGTGCAAGGAGTAGGGGAGATTATTCAGAAATGGAAGGGATGCAAAACTTAAAGATACCAATCATTGCTCAAAATGATTAGGCTGGAAGGGGCATTAGTGATCCTCTAGCCTACTCCACCCCTTTATTTTACAGAGAAGGGCATGAGGTCCTTTGAGGCTAAATGACTTCGCACGAGCATACAGGTTGACCGTTTCTGAGGTGGGATTTGAACACGCATCCTCTGACTTCAGACCCAGAACTCTTCCTACTATAGCAGGCAGCTGCTCTGAATGGGATCAGTGGGGGAGAGAGGAGGAAGGCACAGGTGCTAAGGAATATGGAGATGGATGAAGAGGGAGGAGGATCTGTTATTTCAGCAGCCCCCCTCACTACCTCAGTAATCAATCAACAAACATTTATTAAGTGGTTATTATGTACCAGAACCTGTGCTAAGCTTGGGGAATACAGTGTTTAAAAAAAAAGAGGAATTCAGCTCAGCTTAGGGAGGTAAGGTGAGCAACAAAGAGTAAAGCACTGTTCATGTTAATGCCAGCAACACAGGGAGGCCAAGTCTTCTGGGAGTCCCCAAAGATATGGTTCAAAGAGCCAATAAGTTCAGCTAATAACCTGGGGACACATCGGGTGATGTCTAGCCATTAGCCGCTTGTCTGGAGACTACTATATACTTCAAGGAGTGAAGGATTATAAACATCTGAATGACAGCCACAGGGAAAGAGAGCTGGCCCTCACAGCTTTACCCTGCCACCAGTTTGAAGGGGAGATCGGTGGGTTCTTCCAAAGAGGTGCTTGGCTTGGGAGATGCCTAAAGCTCTCCAACATGGCGGCTCCTCTTGGCTGACCTCTTAATCAGGGAAGGCTGAACCCTGGCTTCCTCACTGCCCATTTACCTTAGTCATACTCTGAGTTAGGCGTTCAGAAATTAACATTCTCTCTCTGGCTTCCCATAGTCCTTGGTTTCAGCAAATGGCTTGTTCTCACTAAATTAATGGGACTGGAGAGAAGGAACTGAGAGAAAGCTCACTCTCTGTGGCTGGTGCCACTTGGGCACCTTAAGACCTTGGCTCTGGTCCCAGCTTTGCTACTTATTAGCTGTGTGATCACTGGTAGCCTCTTCACCTGCCCGGGCCTCCTGTTTATTCTTCTGTAAAATTAATGGATCTAGACTAATCGCTAAGGTTCTTTTCCAATCCTGCTCTATGAGAGTATGGGGGGGGGGCATGTGGAGGGATAGGATATAGAGGAAAAGTGGCATTGAAAGAGAAGGGATCAATGGGCTGTAATCTGACCTATGGAAGGTACCTCATGGTGTGAAAATAATAAAAACTAGCATTTATGTAGTGCCTGGAGCAGGTAGGTGATACAGTGGATACAGTGTCGATCCTGAAGTCAGGAAGACTTGAGTTCAAATCAAGCCTCAGATAGTAGCCGCCATTTTGGGAAGCTCTGGGCAAATCATTCAACCTTCTTTGCCTCATCTAGAAAATGAGGAGGGGGAGAGTTGGAATAGAAAACCTCTAAGTTCCCTTCTAATTCTAAATCTATGATACAAATATATATATATTTTATTAAACAATTTTATT
>NW_025344687.1:0-1141 GCF_016433145.1 Gracilinanus agilis
TACTCTTTTCTGCCAGTTGCCTCCCTGCCCAGCTGCTGGGTCAGAGTACTGAGCTTCCCATGGTGATACCAGCCTTTGTCCTGGGATCCCAGTTAGATTCCTACTGAGGGTGTCAGCACAGTAGGTTGGAGTAGGCACTGGGACCTTCCTTCTTTCTCTTCCTTAAACCCGAGAATTCAGTCTTCTCTGTATACCTTTTAAGTAGAATTGAGCAGGAGGGTTTTGCAACTCTGCCTTGTTGTTGGATTTGGTTTTCTGCCCCCTCTTGAAGTGCTTTGTTTTTTATTGCTGTGGAAAGGTTTTCACAGAGGAATTGACTTTTGCTGCTTCTAAGTCACCATCTTGACTCTACCTCCCAATTCTAATTTTTAAGACATGATTTTCTTGAGTAAGCTTTTGTATCTCCTTTTCCATTTGGCCAATTCTACTTTGTAAAAGTATATTTCCTCAGTGAATTTTTTCATCTCTTTTTCTAAAGGGTGAATTCTGTCTTTCAAGAAGTTTTTCTCTTTCGTGCATTTTTGTATATCTTTTTTCCACTTGGACAAGTCTGCTTTTTAAGTAGTTCTTTTCTTTGGATTTTTGTGCTTCTTTTACTAATTAGCATATTCTGTTTTTTTAGGTATTAATTTCTTTAGGAATTTTTGTGCCTCCTTTATCAAATTATTGACTCTTTTTTCATGATATTCTTGTATTGCCTTTTTTTCTTTTTCCAATTCTTCTTAAACTTCTCTTAATTGATTTTTTAAATCCTTTTTGAGCTCCTTTATTACATTTTTTTGGACTTGAGAGTAATTCCTATTTTTCTTGGAGGCTTTGGATATAGCAGTATTGACTTTGTTGTCTTCTTCTGAGTTTGTGTTTTAGCGTTCCTAGGCACCAAAATAGTGTTCTATATTACATTTCTTTTTTATTCATTTCCCTGCTCTTTTCTTTTCTTTTGATTTAAAAAAATGTAAAAGTTGAGCTTTGTAACTTTGATGAAAGGGGCACTGTTCTAAAGTTCAGGTTCTTTGTGTAGCTACCTTCAGAACTGGCAGTGGGAATCTATCTGCTTTCGGGACTTCCAAGGTGACATAATGTAAAGAGAGGTGTGTTTAACACTCTCTTGGCCTGTTCTCTGGTTTGTGAGTAACCCCAA
>NW_025344688.1:0-13719 GCF_016433145.1 Gracilinanus agilis
ACTTTGTCAGAAAACATGATTGCCACTCCTGCCTTCTTTTTCTAAGTTGAAGTCCAAAATATTTTCCTCCAGACATTGACCTTAAACCTCTGTTTGTCCACCTGCGTCATTTGTGTTTCCTCTAGACAACATATGATAGCATTTTGGTTTCTAATCCACTCTTCTATTCGCTTCCATTTTATGGGTGAGTTCATCCCATTCACATTCAGAATTATAATTATCTGTTGTGTATTACCCAATATTTTGGTATCCTCACCTAGTTGTACCCCTCCTTCTTACACTTTTTCCTTTTAAACCAGTGGTTTCTTTTAAACAAGTCTCCCTTGCCTCCTCCCTTGGTTTACTTTCCTTTCCACCCCCTCCCTTATTATTCCCCTCTTTTTATTTTTAAGGCCTAATGAATTCCTTCCTCCTTCCCCTCCCCTCCCTTTTTTGACCTCCCCACTCCCCTGCTCCCCTTGGTTTATCCCTTCTGACTTTTTGAGTAGGGTTAGCTAGAATTCTATATCCCAATGGATATAGCTACTCTTCCCTCTCAAGGTTAATTCTGCTTAGAGTAAGGTTTAATTATTACCTATTAATGATCTCTTCCTCTCCTTCTTATAATAGTATTCATCCTCTCCCCTTCCCATGCTCTCTTTGTGTGGTATAGAATATCCTTTTTTCTTATTCATTCAAGTTTCTCTTGGTCCCATTTAATATTCCGCCCCCTCTTTTTTCCCTTCTCATTTTAGACCATTTAGTACTCCAACCTCTCCCTATGAATAATTCTTCCAATTACTATAATAGTGAATACAGTTTTTGAGAATTATGCATAACATTTCTCCATGTAGGAATACAAATAATTTGATCTTATTGAAGCCCTTAAAGAGGTAAATTTAAAAATAAGATTTCTCTTTTTTTCCCTTCTATTTCTTATTTACATTTTCGTGTTTCTCTTGGTTTTCGTGATTGGAAATTGGACTTTCCATTTAGTCTTGGTCTTTTCTGTGCAAATACTTGGAAATCTTCTATCTTGTTGAATGCCCATACTTTCCCCTGGAAGTATATAGTCAATTTTGATGGGTAGTTGATCCGTGGTTGCAGGCCCAGCTCTCTTGCCTTTCTGAATATCATATTCCAAGCCTTGCAGTCTTTTAGGGTGGAGGCTGCAGATCCTGTGTGATCCTGATTGGTGCTCCTTGATATTTCAATTGTCTCTTTCTGGCTTCTTGTAAGATTTTTTTCTTTTACTTGGAAGCTCTTGAATTTGGCTATTATATTCCTGGGCATTGTCTTTTCTGGGTCGAGTGTAGAGGGTGATCCATGGATCCTTTCAATGTCTATATTGCCCTCTTGTTGTAGAACTTCAGGGCAATTTTGTTAAATAATTTCTGTTAGTATGGAGTCCAAATAGCTATTAATTTCTGCTTTTTCAGGAAGTCCAATGATTCTCAGATTGTCTCTTCTCGACCGGTTTTCTTGGTCTGTCACTTTCTCATTGAGATATTTCATGTTTCCTTCTATTTTTTCAGTCTTTTGACTTTGTTTTATTTGTTCTTCCTGTCTTGACAAGTAGAAGCCAATGATCTCTCAAGATAGCAAGAACAAATAAAACAAAGTCAAAAGACTGATAAAATAGAAGGAAACATGAAATATCTCGATGAGAAATTGACAGATCAAAAACAGGTCTAGAAGAGACAATCTGAGAATCATTGTTCTTCCTCAAAAAGCAGAAAGAGAAACTTGGACTCCATACTAAAAGGAATTATTCAGCAAAACTGCCCTGAAGTTCTACAACAAGAGGGCAATAAAGACATTGAAAGGATCCATGGATCACGCTCTACACTAGACCCAGAAAAGACAATGCCTGGGAATATAATAGCCAAATTCAAGAGCTTCCAAATAAAAGAAAAAAATTTTACAAGAAGCCAGATAGAGACAATTCAGATATCAAGGAGTACCAATCAGGATCACAAGGGATCTGGCAGCCTCCAAGCTAAAAACCGCAAGGTTTGGAATATGATATTCAGAAAGGCAAGAGAATTGGGTCTACAACCAAGGATCACCTACCCATCAAAACTAACTTTATACTTTCTGGGGAAAGTTTGGGCATTCAACAAGATAGAAGACTTCCAAGTATTTGCACAGAAAAGACCAGGACTAAATGGAAAATTTCATATCCAACCATAAAAATCAAGGGAAACATGAAAAGGTAACTAAGAAAAACAGAAGGGAAAGAAAGAAAATCCTTATTTTTTAAATTTGCCCTTTAAGAGCTTCAATAAGATCTAATTATTTGTATTCCTATGTGTAGAAATGTTATGTATAATTCCCTTTAAGGAACTCTATTCACTATTATAGTAACTAGAAGAATTATTCATAGGGAGAGGTTGGAATACTAAATGGTCTAAGATGATATGGGGGGTGGGAAAGAGGGGGTTGAATAGTAGAGGACACCAAGAGAAACTTGAATGAATTAGAAAAATAGGATATTCGCTTACACACAAAGAGGGCATGGGAAGGGGAAGGGATAAAAAAGAAAGCGAGGAAGAGAGCATTAAGAGGTAATATTTAAACCTTACTCTCAGTGTAATTAACCCTGAGAGGGAAGAGTAACTATATCCATTGGAATATAAAACTCTATCTAAGGGGCAGCTGGGTAGCTCAGTGGATTGAGAGGCAGGCCTAGAGATGGGAGGGCCTAGGTTCAAATCCCGCTTCAGACACTTCCCAGCTGTGTGACCCTGGGCAAGTCACTTGACCCTCATTGCCTACCCTTACCACTCTTCCACCTATAAGTCAATACACAGAAGTTAAGGGTTTAAAAAATAATAATAATAAAAACTCTAACCCTACTGAGACAGTGAGAAGGGAAAAACCAAGGGGAGCAGGGGAGTGGGGAGGTCAAAAAAGGGAGGGGAGAATGAGGGGGAGGGAATTCATTAGGCCTTAAATATAAAAAGAGGGGAATAATAAGGGAGGGGTAGAAAGGGAAGTGAATCAAGGGAGGGGACAAGGGTTACTGGCTTAAAGCAAACCACTGGTTTAAAAGGAAATAGCGTAAAAAGAACGGGTAGAAATAGGAGAGGATACTAAAATGTCAGCAAATACACAACTGATAATTATAACTCTGAATGTGAATGGGATGAACTCACTCATAAAATGGAAGGAAATAGCAGAGTGGATTAGAAACTAAAATCCTACCATATGTTGTCTACAAGAAACACACGTGAGGAGGGTAGACATATACAAGTTTAAGGTTAAGGGCTTGAGCAAAATCTTTTGGGCTTCAAATGAGAAAAAGAATGCAGGAGTGGCAATTATGATTTCTGACAAAGCCAAAGTAAAAATAGATATGATTAAAAAAGACAGGGAAGCTAGGGGGCAGCTGGGTAGCTCAGTGGATTGAGAGCCAGGCCTAGAGACAGGAGGTCCTAGGTTCGAATCCGGGCTCAGATACTTCCCAGCTGTGTGACCCTGGGCAAGTCACTTGACCCCCATTGCCTACCCTTACAAACCTTCCACCTATAAATCAATACACAGAAGATAAGGGTTTAAAAAAAATTTAAAAAAAATACAGGGAAGGTAATTACATCCTGATAAAAGGCAGTATAGACAACGAGGAAATAACATTGCTCAAGATGTATGCACGAAATGGCATAGCATCCAAATTCATAAAGGAGAAATTGGCAGAGCTCAAGAAGGAAATAGATAGTAAAACCATACTAGTGGGAGATTTAAATATTCCTCTTTCAGAGCTAGATAAATCAAACCAAAAAATAAATGAGAAAGAGGTAAGAGAGGTGAATAAACTCCTAGAAAAATTAGATTTAATAGATATGTGGAGAAAAATAAATAGGGACAAAAAGGAATACAACTTCTTTTCAGCTGCACATGGTACATTCACAAAGATTGACCATGTAATAGGGCATAGAAACATTGCAAACAAATGAAAAAGAGCAGAAATAATGAATGTAACCTTCTCAGATCATTATGCAATAAAAATAATAATTAGTAAGGGCACCTGTAAAGGCAAATCATAAACTAATTAGAAATTAAATAATATGATCCTCCAAAACCAGCTATTCAAAGAAGAAATCATAGAAAAAATCAACAATTTCTTTGAAGAGAATTACAATGAAGAGACATCCTACCAAACTCTATGGGATGCAGCCAAGGCAGTACTCAGGGGGAAATTTATATTCTTGAGGACATATATTAACAAATTAGGGAGGACAGAGATTAATGAATTGGGCATGCAACCTAAAAAACTAGAAAGCTAACAAATTAAAAATCCCCAGATGAAAACTAAATTAGAAATACTAAAAATAAAGGTAGAAATAAATAAAATTGAAAGCAAAAGAACTATAGAATGAATGAATAAGACTAGAAGCTGGTGTTTTGAAAAAACAGATAAAATAGACAAAGAACTGGTCAATCTAATAAATAAAATGAAAGAAGAAAACCAAACTGACAGTATCAAAGATGAAAAGGGAGACCTCATGAAGAGGAAATTAAGGCAATCATTAAAAACTATTTTGCCGAATTATATGGCAATAAATATAGCAATCTAGGTGATATGGATGAATATTTACAAAAATATAAACTGCCTAGATTAACAGCAGAAGAAATAGAATACCTAAATAATCCAATATCAGAAAAAGAAATTGAACAAGCCATCAAAGAACTCCCTAAAAAACAATCACCAGGACCTGGTGGATTCACAAGAGAATTCTATCAAACATTCAAAGAGCAACTAATCCCAATACTATACAAATTATTTGATATGATAAGCAAAGAAGGAGTCCTACCAAATTCCTTTTATGACACAAATATGGTACTGATTCCAAAGCCAGGTAAATCAAAAACAGGGAAAGAAAACTACAGACCAATCTCCCTAATGAACATAGATGCAAAAATCTTAAATAGAATACTAACAAAGACACTCCAGCAAGTGATCAAGAGGTCCATCCATCATGATCAGTTGGTATTTATACCAGGAATGTAAGGATGGTTCAACATTAGGAAAACCATCCACATAATTGACCATATCAACAAGCAAAGCAACAAAAACCACATGATTATCTCAATAGATGCTGAAAAAGCTTTTGACAAAATACAACACCCATTCCTACTGAAAACACTAGAAAGTATAGGAATAGAAACCCTTTCCTAAAAATAATAAACAGTATGTATCTTAAATCATCAACATGCATCATATGCAATGGGAATAAATTAGAAGCCTTTCCAATATGATCATGTATGAAACAAGGATGCCCATTATCACCTCTATTATTTAACATTGTACTAGAAACACTAGTAGTAGCAATTAGAGAAGAAAAAGAAATTGAAGGTATCAAAATAGGCAATGAGGAGACTAAGCTATCACTCTTTGCAGATGATATGATGGTCTACATAAAAAATCCTAGAGAATCAAGTAGAAAGCTAGTAGAAATAATCAGGAACTTTAGTTCTGCTTTTATAAAAGGGAGCCTTTTATGGCCATCCATACAAGTAGCTGCTCTCTGTTTTGATGGCTCAGCACTTGCCTAAGCTACCATTTACTAAAATGTTCTGATGCCTATTTGGGGGGCCTGAGAACCTACTAAACATGCTGTTGTTGCAGAAGACCCTGTTTTCATTGGTTCTTTGTGTGTTGGGGTCCAGTGATTTCTAACAAAGGCATTCCCAAGAGGAAGAAGTATGCAGAAAGGTTTGCCAAGAACTCTTCCTTGTGATGGAATCATCTTTGCCCAGCTTTGGGGTATATCTTGTACCTAAGACATCAGGCAGCCGCCAGCACAGCATTACAGATATGTTCACAGAAACACACTGATCTCATTCTCCCTTTGATCTCTGTATGACAGCCCCTAGCCTCATTTCCCAAGGGGCTGAGAAAATGACAATTCAGAAAAACAAATGTTGGAGGCCAAATCTGACCAATGGTTGTTCCTCATTGTATTGCTATGTGAAAGAGCAATGCTTGATGTATAAGACAACCACATCAACCATTGGGCCCTTCTTTCCCTGCTCTTTTAATCAAGAACCTTGACCTTAAAATAAATGCACAACCTGCTGGGCTCCTAAGCACCTAACCAGGAAAAGAGGCTTCTTACTCTTGCCTGCAGAGTTACTATTTCTCAATTACTCGACCTATCATTTTGTCAACTCTCAGCTTATTCCACTTGGATGGCAAGTTTCTTGCTTCTGAACAAACACCCGCATCTGAGTGGCTAGTCTCTATCCATCTGCAAGTCTTTGGATCACTAGTGTCAGAGACATGACTTGTACCCTTAAACTGATCCAGTGCTAAGTAGATCATTGGTGGGTGTGGGGACCCATTTGTCCTCACTGACTCAACAAACAGATGGTTGTTCTCTTTTCAAACTCTATCACTCAGGCCAATGTAAAAAGGAAAAACCAAAACCAAAAACCTTCCCCAAGGATGCTCACAGTACAGAACACATAATCTCACTGGGGAAAGCCATCCAGGAAAGCAGCTTACCTGGAACCACAGAGGTCTGGCTATGATATGTAAAGATGAATTTTCACGTGGCTTTTTTGCTCTTCTTTCTGCTAATAAACTCTGTTCTATGCTTACTGTATAAGCTATATAAGAAATGACAATAATGATGAGAACAGAGAAACATGAAAGACTCTCTGAACTGATCTAGAGTGAAGAAAGCAGAACCAGGTGTGGGGAGGGGAAGCAATGTAAATAACAAAAAGAACAAAATGATCAAAACTGAATGCTATGAAATTATAATGACCAAGCTTGGCCTCAAAGATGAGATATGGGATGTGTGTGTGTGTGTGTGTGTGTGTGTGTGTGTGTGTGTGTGTGTGTGTGTGTGAGAGAGAGAGAGAGAGAGAGAGAGAGAGAGAGAGAGAGAGAGAGAGAGAGAGAGAATCACTAGCACAGCAGGAAGACCACTGGCAAACTAGAAAATTTTATGAGGGTAGCAAGTACACTTACTATAATTTGGAGCCAATATGAAATGATTTAAACAAGAAAAAAACTCCACATTATTAGATATTGTGAATTACATACAAGTGAGGGATGTGTTTTTACAGAAGCTAGAAATTAGGCTGTGAGCTTGATTAAGGGCAGAGGAACTGTGTCTTCTTTGAAATTTGCATCACCCCCACTGTCTATCCACAATGCTCTGCACATAGTAGGTGCTTAATCTAAGTATGTTGAATGGATGCTATAATTTTGCATTTGCAGATTATTTAAAAGATGAAAATGCAGATTCATTCATTCCACATTTTACACCTTGAAGGTATGGTGATGATGTTAGAGCTAATAAAGATAAAATACAAGGTGTCCCAAAAACCTTGGTGCATCTAGAGAAGGAATTTTTGGAGCCAGATGGTTGCAGATCAAAGCAGACTATCTTCCACATCCGTGTATTTATGGTTTTATTTGGGAGTTTTGGTTTTGTATGAGTGTGCTGCTACAACAATCACCACTATGGCAGGGTGTTTTTCATGATAATACACGTATGGCCCAAATCAAATTGTTTACCATCTCTGAGTGGGAGAGGGAAGGGAGGGAGAGAGATGGTTTGGATCTTAGAATTTTGGAAAATATATGTGGAAAATCATTATTATATGTAATTGGGAAAATTAAATATTTTTGATTTCAAAACAAAAACCTTGGTGCAGTGTTTAGTAGCTTGAATAGCTTAAGAGGGCAACAACTAGAATTTAAAATTGCACTAAGATTTTGGGCCACTGTATCTGCCTTCAAAGCCTTTAATGACATCAAAAGTGGTGTGGTAATAAATTATAAAACAGGTAATTCTCTGATAAGGCAAAGGGGAAGTGCAGATAAAATACTCTACGTAAAATTGAGGAAGGATAAAACACTTACAGTTGGGTATGGGAGGGCAGGGTCTTGATCAAGGAAGTTTGCCATGAAGGAGATGTTAACCTTGGGTCTTTATGGAAGACAAAGCTTATGAAAGGTAGAGAAAATGAGGGGAGAGCATTCCTGGCATGGGACAGAACAGGTCCAATTATATGGTTGTGGGAGATGACATGTTAACTTCTAAGAACAATTTGAGTTCTCTTTAAAAACAACTAATTAATTAAGAATATTTTCCATGGTTCCAAGGTTCATGTTCTTTCCCTCTCTCTTCCCTCCCCTTTCCTGGAGCTGACTAGCAATTCCACTGGGTTATACATGTATCAGTGTTCAATACATATTTCCATGTTATTAATATTTGCAATAGAGTGATCAGTTAAAGTCAACATCCCCAGTCAAATACCCATTGAACCAGGTGATGATTCCTATGTTTTTCTTCTGCATTTCTACTCCCACAGTTCTTTCTCTGGATGTGAAGAGGGTTCTTTCTCATAAGTCCCTGTGGATTAGAAAAATTCACTTTCCTTAGAAGGTAGAGTCCATCGAAGGGTAATGTTGGGAGATAAAGTAACAAGGGTAGATTTGTAAACCAGGTTATGAAGGACCCTAAATGCCTCAAGAATTAGTATTTTTATACTACGGTTGCTAGAGAGCCACTGAAGATGCTTGAGGAAGAGAGTGATAGAATGAGATCATCTGAAAAAAATCATAACATTATAGATTAAGAGTTGGATGACACTTTAGTGGTCATAGTCATAGATTAGGACTGGAAAGAGCCTCGGAGACCTTTGTCTTTTGACACATGAGGAAACATGCACAAAGAGTAACTTGAAAGACTTGCTCAGACTTGCTCAGTGTCACATAGCCAGGAAATGTTTGAGGCAGGATTGGAACCAAAGTATTCCTGATTTCAGATCAAATGTCTAAAGTAATCAGATCCAGCCCCATTATTTTCCTTATGAGGAAAGTTAGATGGTTATGTGACTTACCATTGGTCACATATCCAGTATCAGAGATGGGATACTTGGTCTTCTTGATATCAAGACCAATATACTTTGCTGCCTCTCATTTGAGATAGAGTGCATTACATTCTGTGGTCACCACTACTTATTTGTTTAGCCATTTTTTTAATCTTATCCAATTCTTCATGACCCCATTTGGGGCTTTCTTGGTAAAGATTCTAGAGTAATTTACCATTTTCTTCTCTAACTCATTTGACAGATGAGTAAACTGAGGTAAATAGGGTTAAGTGACTTTCCCAGGGTCACACAGCTACTAAGTAACAGAGGCCTGATTTGCACTAATGAAGATGAGTCTTCCTGACTCAGGGCCTGGTGCTCTGTGAACTATGAACTATGGCCACAACTAGCTCCCTGATGACCACTACATTGAACTCCAAAAGAGTTGCAGAGTTAGAAGGGTCATTAGAGGTCTGCTGCTCTGTTGACAATTTTTACCAGTCTATGATATTTTTTATTTCTAAAAGTCCCTCTTGCTTTTTCCCCTTTATACAGATTTTTCTTTGTTTCTTCCTTCCTTCCTTCCTTCTTTACTTCTTTATTCCCTCTGTATAGTAGGAAAATCTTGAACTCATCACCCACAATTCTGTTTGCCTTGCATATACATGCGTGTTTAAGTGGTCTGTATTTAATTTGGGTTTGCTGTGCCATGCCCTCTTTCTTGCCCATGAGGTTAGTGGGAAAGGCTCCCCGGGTCTCTCTAGCTCTCTAAGTTAATATTAATAAATCCTTATAAATATCCTACCTTGGAGGCATTGAATATTAATTTTAAATTTAGAAACTGGCGACTTACAAGGATCCCAGAACCTAACTTCTGATCCTCGGGGAACTAGTTTCTCAGCTCGCCCACCAAGCCTCCAGCGGGCTCTCCTGGGGCTCCCCGCTTCCGCCAGGGCTGCCCCACGGCCCCGCCGCTTTCAAGCCTTTGTGGCCCCAATGGGCTTAAGGGGCTCCTGCTGGCTTCAGCCACTGCCAGCCCGTGCATCTGGCCCACCTCCTGGCATTGCCGCAGCGCCCATCACTGCTTCTGCCCCTTCTTCTGTGACTGGTAAGTTGAAAGGAGTCCCTCTGCCAGCGCCAGCGCGAGGGGGAGCCCCTGTTCCTCGCAGGCGCCCCTCACCTCTGCTGGGCTCTTTGCCTTGGGAAGCTCCTGACCTTTTCCAGCACCCCAGCCTGCCTCCTAGCTCCCTCCCTGCCCCAACTTGCCTTTCAGAAAGCGAAGTCACCCCCTCAACTCCCAGTTTCCACCTGTGACCCCTTTTAGGCCCCTTAGCAAAGCCCGCCCTGTTTTGTAGCCACAGCCTCCATTTTCGTTTCTGGCAAACGCAGCCACGCCCCTTAGTCCCACCCCCTGCCCTCAGCACGCCCCTCACCCCTCCCTGTTGTAGTGTGGAGAATCAGCCACAAGAGGCCACTAGTGAGCTCTCAAAATTTTTTTTTCTTTTTTCTTCCCTCTTTTTCCTTCCTTCTCTTCCCCCCAGTGCACCATCCCTTGTAAGGAAGAGAGGGAAAAAGCAGGTCAATAAAACTAACCAATCCTGATAGTTGCTCCTCAGCTTCCTGGAGTCTCCTATCCTTGAAAAGAAGGGAAGGGGGTGAATTTTCTGCCTTCTCTCCTTCCTTCTTTTCCTCAGGGCCAAGCTTGAGCTGTCAAATCATGGAAGAACCATAGATTAACAACAGCCATGAGGGATTTCAAAGGTTTTCCCTCCAAATCCCTAATTATACAGTTAAGGAAACTGAGGCCAAGAGATTACACAATGGATAGAGTGATGGACCTGGAATCAGGAAAACCTGAGTTTAAATCCTGCCTCATCCATTTACGTGACCCTGGTCAAGTCACCTAACCTCAGTTTCCTCATCTGTAAAAATGGGGATCATAAAAGCCTCAGAATGTTAGGATGGAAAGACGCTGTGGAGGTCTGTCTCAAACTCTTCTCTGGATAGAGGAGAAATTGCGGAAAGAAATCAGAGAAGGAAAGTGAGACTCTCAAGGTTTGTTGTGAGGATCAAAGGAGAGATTTTTGTAAAGCATTTGGCAAACCTGTAATCAAAATGACTTTTCCAAGGTCACCTAGGCAGCAAATCTCAGGGGCAGGACTGGAATTCAGTTCCTGTGTCTCTTGCCAACACTCCTTTCCCTGCACCCCATTGCCTGGCCTTTCAGCCTTGCTCCTCTCAGCTCTAGCCCTTATCCATCCCTCCAGTCATCTCTCCCATGCAGACTTGGGGCTGCAGCCTGGGGGACCTGCTCCCCTTGCAGCATGTACTCTGCTTTCCAGGCTCCTCGCTTCTGCCCATGCTGTTCCCTCTCTTCAAAAGTCTTCACTGCATCTCTGCCTGGTGAAATCAATTCACATCAGGATTAAGTTCTAATGCTAGCCAGTCAGGGTGTGACATGGGGCTGCCTAGTCCCAATTCTGGGCTCACCATATACTCTTCTGAGAAACGGAGGCATCCGCTGGGGTGACATCAGAATAACCTGCCCGTACACCTCCCATGATCTAGTGGAAGAGGCAGAGGCAGGAACCTGGGTGTGAATCCCACCTTTATCAACTACTGGTTCAATGACTTTGGAATGACAAGGAATGGGCCTTGGCTTCCTCATCTGTAAAGTGAGGGGATGAACTAGATGGCCTATAAGGTCCCTTCCAACTCTATGATTGGATTCTATTAATTTGTGTTTCCTTCTAAGTGACCTTGGACTTGTCACTTCTCCTGTGGGGCTCAGTTTCTTCATCTGTAAAATAGGAGGAGCTTAACAGGATGACCTTTGTGATCCCTTCCAGATTTAAACATTTAATTTTATGTGTCCTTCAAGGCTCCAATACTCTGTCATCTGTGAAGTCTACCCCAATTCCTCTTTACCCTCCACTGCCAAGGTGGAGACAATCACTTCCTTCTTTGAATGCCTCTTGTCCTCTGTATGGGCTGCCTCGTGTGATCAGGATTTATGGACCCATCCTGCTTCCCTGCTGTGCCCTCAGATGAGATGAGGTGAGAGAGAGAAGAGCAGAGCCTGCTGGATTTCTGTTTCCTCCGCAGGGTAGCCATGCCTGGGGCTGTATCAGATGTTCCTGTTTGTTTACTATTGTGCAGTTCTCTTTGACTTTTCATGTCCCAGTTTGGGGTTTTCTTGGCAAAGATCCTAGAGTGGTTTGCCATTTCCTTCTCCAGCTTCTTTTACATATGAGGACACTGAGGCAAAGAGGGTTCAGTGATTAGCTGAGGGTCACACCACTAGTAATTGTTTGAGGCCATATTTGAAATCAGGTTTTCCTGAGTCTAGCCTTGGTGCTTTATGCGCTATACCACCTATATGCCCCCTAGGCTGGCAGGACACACCTTTGAGTTTAATCTCTCACTTTCTTAAGTCTGGGAAAGCATGAAAACACTAAACCACGTCCCAGTTTGTAGCATTTGTCTAGCTCTGAGGGGGAAACGATCAACTGGACATTGAACAGTCAGTGCTCAGGGTCAGAGCTGGCTCCCCGTCCTCGGCTATTTCCAGTGACAGGCGGCCCATGAGGGACTGTTTGCTTTGGTCTGACAAGGCAACCCCACTTGGGGCTCATTGGACAGCAGGAATAGGTTTAGGGTTATGTAAGGAAATAGGATGAGAGATAGGACAGAGGGAGGGAAGGAGGAGGGGGAGACAGACACAGAGACAGAAACGGAGAGAAGAGAGAGAAAGAGAATGTTAACAGGAAGGGAGGGAAGTGGGGGGGAGACAGAGACACAGAGAGACAGACAGGGAGGAGAGACAGAGATAGACAGAGACAGAAACACAGAGAGAGCACTTCTGTTTTCATTCTTTTCTTCTCTTTTTGCCATGTGCCTGAAGATTCAGAACTTCCCTGGTGGCATCTCTGGGGGCTCATGGAAGTACATTTCTACCTAGGAGAGCCTGAGAAAGGTCACAGCAAGTCTCTGTTTTCTTATTCTGCTTTGCTTTTCCTGAGCGTAGGTGACTGCACAGTGATCTCAAGATGGGCCTTTCCAGCCCAAGCAGCTACCTTGTGGACGTGAGAAGTCTGGCATCACTCAGCAGTCTTGGTCACTTTAGCTTGGAGTTCATCCCCAGCTACTACAATGGTTCTTGAAGGAGAAGATTAGCCCCATCCGGAGGATGAGACAGAGTCATACTGCGGCTTCTCAGAGGATGTGTACCTTGAGAGACCTCAGACGGGGCAGAGCCAAGGGAAAGGTGAAATGGCCGCTCAGAAGTCCCCCAAAATGTTTCCTCTGACTTATTGTTTCATATCTGAAGTCTGTTAAAGCTTCAAAGTACTGGTCAATCTGATACAAAAAAGGAAAGCAGAAAACCAGATTGACAGCATCAAAGATGAAAAGGGAGGCCTCACTTCTAATGAAGGGGAAATTAGGGCAATCATTAAAAACTATTTTGCCCAATTATATGGCCATAAATATAGCAATCTAGCTGATATGGATGAATATTTACAAAAATACAAATTGCCCAGATCAACAGCAGAAGAAATAGAATACCTAAACAATCCCATATCAGAAAAAGAAATTGAACAAGCCATTAAAGAACTCCCTAAGAAAAAAATCACCAGGGCCTGATGGATGCACAAGTGAATTCTAACAAACCTTCAAAGAACAACTAATCCCAATACTATACAAATTATTAGATATAATAAGCAAAGAAGCAGTCCTACCAAATTTATTTTATGACACAATTATGGTACTGATTCCAAAGCCAGGCAGATCAAAAACAGAGAAAAAACTACAGACCAACCTCCTTAATGAACACAGATGCCAAAATCTTCAATAGAACACTAGCAAAAAGACTCCAGCAAGTGATCAAGAAAGGGGATTATAAAACTT
>NW_025344689.1:0-8797 GCF_016433145.1 Gracilinanus agilis
AATATAGAGGTGGAGAGAAAGGGAGACAAAGAGGGTGTGAGGCACCAAGAGAGAGAAGGAGACATATGCAGAGAAACAAGAGAAATATAGAGAGAGACATAAGAGGGTCAGAGAAGGAGTGTGGTATAGAAAGAGAGGGAAATGAAGACAGACAGTTGGAGACAAAAGGAAAAGAGACATAGAAGAGGAGGGAGAGACTCAGAACAAGTCAGAGAAAGGGAGGCAGAGAGAGTTATTAGAGATTTAGGAAACAAGGACATATACAGAAAAACGAAGTGAAAGATCTTTTTTAGAACATTTTTCCCATGGTTACATAATTCATGTCCTTGCTCTCTCTCCTATAATCCCCTAAACTAGAGTAGCCAACACGCATTTCCACTGGTTTTAACATGTGTCATCGATCAAGATCTCTTTCCATATTATTTATAATTGTTCTAGGGTGGTCATTAAGATTCTATATCCAAATCGTGTCTTCATCAACCCATGTGTAAAATGCTTGTTTTTCCTTCTGAGTTTGCACTCCTGTAGTTCTTCCTCTGAGTGTGGGTATTGTTCTTTCTCATAAGTCCTTCAGAGTTGTCCTGGGTCATTCCATTACTGCTAGTACAGAAATCTATTACATTTTACTTTACCATAGTGTATCTCTGTGTACATCTATTCCTGGTTCTGCTCCTTTCACATTGCATTAATTCCTGGAGGTCATTTCAGTTCATATGAAATTCCGCAAATGTATGATTCCTTTGAGTATAATTCCATTTCCAGCTTATACCACAATTTTTCAGCCATTCCTCAACTGCTGGACATATCTCGTTTTCCAGGTTCTTGCCACCACAAATAGCATGTCTATAAATATTTTCATACAAGTCTGTGTATCTATGATCTCTTTGGGTACAAATATTTTCGTACAAGTCTGTTTATCTATGATCTCTTTGGGGTACAAACCCAACAATGATATGGCTAGATCAAAGGGCAGGCATTCTTTTATAACCCTTTGACCATAGTTCCAAATTGCCTTCCAAAATGGTTGGATTAGTTCACAACTCCAACAGCAATGCATTAATGTCCCAATTTTGCCACTTCCCCTCCAACATTCATAACTCTCTCCTTCTATCATTTTAGCTAATATGCTAGGTGTGAAGAGATATCTCAGAGTTATTTTGATTTGCATTTCTCTAATTATTAGAGATTTAGAATACTTTCTCATGTGCTTATTAATACTTTTGATTTCATTATCAGAAAATTTCCTATTTATGTCTGTTGCCCATTTATCAATTGGGAATGGCTTGATTTGTCAAACAATTGATTTAACTCCGAATATACCTGAGTAATCAGACCTTTGTCAGAGTTTTTTGTTATAAAGATTTTCCCCAGTTTGTTGTTTCCCTTCTGATTTTGGTTACGTTGTTTTTGTTCATACGATACCTTTTTAATGTAATGTAATCAAAATTATTTTTCTACATTTTGTAATTTTTTTAAACTCTTGCTTGGTTTAAAAATCTTTCCTTTCCCAGAGATCTGAAGTATACTATTCTCTCTTTGCCTAAATTTCTTAGAGTTTCCTTCTTTATATTCGTCATTAACCCACTCTGAATTTATCTTTGTATACTATGTGAGATGTTGATCTAAACCCAACCTTTCCCATATTGTTTTCTGACTTTCCCAGCAGTTTTTCTCAAATAGTGGATTTTTGTTCCAAAAGTTGAGCTGTTTAGGTTTATCTTAGACTATCTTATTGAGGTCCCTTACACCAAGTCTATTCCACTGATCCTCCCTTTTCTCTCTTAGCCAGTACCATATTGTTTTGATAACCACTGCTTTATATTTTAATTTAATATCTGTTACCGCTAGGTCACCTTCCTTCACTATTCCTTCACTCACCAACTTCATTATTTCCCTTGATAGTCTTAATCTTTAATTCCTCCAAATGAACTTTGTTTTGGTTTTTTCTAATTCATTAAAAAAATTTTTTGGTAGTTTGATAGGTATGGCACTAAATAAGTAAATTAGTTAGAATAGAATTGTCATTTTTATTATGTTAGCTCATCCTACACATGAGCAATCAATGTTTTTCCAATTGTTTAGATATAGATTTAATTGTTTGGAAAGTGTTTTGTAGTTGTGTTCATATAATTGCTGTGTTTGTTTTGGTAAAGAGATTAATAAGTATTTTATATTTTCTAGGGTAATTTTAAGTGTTGTTTCTCTTTCAAACTCTTGTTGTGGTGATGTGTTGGAAATATATAGAAATGCTGATGATTTGTGTGGTTTCATTTTCTATCCTACAACTTTGGTAAAGTTGTTGATTAATTCTACTAGCTTTTTAGTTGATTTTCTAGGATTTTTTTAGTGAACCATCATATCATTTGCAAAGAGTGATAGCTTAGTCTCCTCAATGCCTATTTTAATACCTTCAATTTCTTTTTCTTCTCTATTTGCTACTGCTAGTAAAAGAGGTGATAATGGACATCCTTGTTTCACTCTTGATCTCATTGGAAAGGCTTCCAATTTATCCCCATTGCATATGATACTTGTTGATGGCTTTAGATATGTACGGTATATTCTTTTTAGGAAAGGTCCTTCTATTCCTATACTTTCTGGTGTTTTCAGTAGGAATGGGTGTTGAATTTTGTCTGAGGTGTTTTCAGCATCTATTGAGATAATCCTGACATTTTTGTTTGTAAACTTGTTGATAGAGTCAATTATGTGGATGGTTTTCCTAATGTTGATCCATCCTTGCATTACTGGTATAAATCCCACCTGATCATGGTGGATGATCTTCTTAATTACTTACTGGAGTCTCTTTGCTAGTATTCTATTTAAGATTTTTGCATCTATGTTCATTAGGGAGATTGGTCTGTAGTTTTCTTTCTCTGTTTTTGATCTACCTGGCTTTGGAATCAATACCATATTTGTGTCATAAAAGGAATTTGGTAGAACTCCTTCTTTGCTTATTATATCAAATAATTTGTATAGTTTTGGGATTAGTTGTTCTTTGAATATCTCATAGTATTCACTTGTGAATCCATCAGGCTCTGGCAATTTTTTCTTAGACAGTTCTTTGATGGCTTGTTCAAATCCTTTTTCTGATATTGGATTATTTAAGTATTCTATTTCTTCTATTAATGTTGGGAATTTATATTTTTTAATATTCATAAATAACATGTAGATTGATATATTTATTGCCATATAATTGGACAGAACACTTTTTAATGATTGCCTTAATTTCTCCTTTGATTTTTTGTATTTCTAATTTAATTTTCATCTGGGTATTTTTAATTTGTTCGTTTTCTAGTTTTTAAGTTGCATATCCAATTCATTAATCTCTGCCCTCCCTAATTTGTTAATATGTGAACTCAGTGATAAAAATTTCCCCCTTAAATCTTCTTTGGCTGCATCACATTGGATTTGGTAAGAAGTCTCATCATTGTTATTGTCTTCAATGAAATTTTTATTTGTTTCTATCATTTGTTCTTTCAATAACTTATTTTGGAGAATCATATTATATAATTTCCAATTAGTTTTTTTTTTTATTTTTTAAATTTTAAACATTTATTAATATTTATTTTTAACATGGTTACATGATTCATGCTCCTACTTTCCCCTTCACCCCCTGCATTCTCCCCACCCATGGCCGACACACATTTCCACTGGTTTTATCATGTGTCCTTGATCAAGACCTATTTCCAAATTGTTGGTAGTTGTATTGGTGTGGTAGTTTTGAGTCCACATCCTCAATCATGTCCACCCCAGCCCATGTGTTCAAGCAGCTGTTTTTCTTATATGCTTCCTCTCCTGCAGTCCTTCCTCTGGATGTGGGTCCAATTGGTTTTTGATTTGCCTTTTTATATATTCTTCCTAAAACTATTTTTATTGCATTATGATCTAAGAAGTTTGCATTTATTATTCCTGCCTTTTTTACATTTCCCATGTTTATATGCCCTAGAACATGATCTATTTTTATGAATGTTCCATGTGCTGCTGAAAAGAAGGAGTATTCCTTTTTGTCCACATTTATTTTTCTCCATATATCTATTAACTAATTTTTCTAGGATTCCATTCACCTCTCATATTTCTTTCTTATTTGCTTTTGATTTGATTTATCTAGTTCTTATAGGGGAAGGTTGAGGTCCACCACTAGTATAGTGTTATAAAATAAGAGATAGATGGTATCTTTGTACTCCTAATAGTGTTGTGAGGAAGATTAGATTAGGTATTGATTATGTATTGATTAGGATGTACTCAGCAGGAAGGAGCTGGAGCTGGGAATTCCAGGTTGGAATGAAGGAGGAGGAAGTGTGTCTATGCCCTGAGTGTGGACTCAGTTAGTGGTGGGCAAATCTGTTGGTACGTGTTAGGGGAGATCTTATCACATCATGACAGAGCAACTTTTGTAGAGGAGACATGAAATACAGAGGGAATGACACCATGGCCTGTAGCTTGGGAGGAACTGGACCTGAATTCAGTTCCTGCATACCTCATGTTGAAACAAGAGCGAGTCTCTTATTCAAGTTTTAGAGAAGCATGCTAAACATCCTAATTCTTGGAGTAAATTCAAAAAGATCAGGCAGACAGCAGTAGAGACCCCTGCAATTTTTTTTTGGACAGAATCATTGAGGCAGCAGAAAAGTATTTGAACATGAATATTCTAGAAAATACCACCGTAGATCATGTTAAAAGGATTTTTGTGAGAAATTCGGTTCCCCAGGTGAAGAAATTTTTTATCGACAATTACCCTGATTGGGAATTGTTGAGCCTAGAAGAATTAAAGCAAAAAGCAATATACGTGTTTGCTTAAGAAAAGGACAAGAGTAGTGATGACAAGGATGCAATTATTGAAAATCTTAGGAAGCAATTATGGGAGGCAAATTCTTGAGCTAATGAGAAGGAAATAAATGAAATCAAGGTGATAGCGGCGTTATGGGCAGCATAAAAGAGAAATAATAAAAATAATTATAAGACCAGTGGAAATTCAAACACTAGGAACCAGAGGCAGCAATCTTGTTATGTTTGTGGACATATTGGGCACTTTGCAAGGGACTGTAGATACAGAAAGAGGTCATATGGGCCATATAACAATGGAAATAATCGGTATAATAATAATTATGGTTACAGGGGAAATAACTGGAATAGTGGTTTTAATCATGGAAATGGACAACAAAATGTGTTCCAATGTCAGAATGCATGTTGTCAAGGTGCACAAGCTCCTAATTTGACAATGATGCAGGAATGTATTCGCATGGGAACTCTCCCCAAGTTTAGTCACCTTGTGCAGGGGAATGTTAATAGTAGTAACATGAATGGAGGGACAGCTTCATCATGAAGGTGTGCCCGAAATTCAGAAGTGATTGTTCAAGGTAATGGAACTAAAGTAAATGTTGATGAAATTGTATGTGTTAAAGATGATAATAATGTACTTGTGAATAATGGAAATGTTGCACTTGGTGTTAATATTGATTTGATTGGTGATAATAAGAATTTAATTAATAATGGTGATGAGTTCATCAGTGTTAATTTAAATGGAATCAATAATAGTTTAATCAATGTGAATGATAATTTGATGAGAATTAATGTTAATTTGAATAATGTAAATGTTAAATTATCTGAATTAACTACTACTAATGGTGTAAATAGTACTTTAACCAATGTTAGTGATAATTTACCTACTGGTAGTGGTAATTTAACTAGTGTTGGTAATAATTTGGTTAAGATTGATAGTGGTTTATATGGTGTTGATAATATTTTGATTAATGTAAATAATTGTGAGAAAAAGAGAAATAGTGTTGTAAATGGTGTTAGAAGTCCTAGTAAGAGTGGAATTGAGGAGAATAATAGAAATTGTGATTTGATTAAGGATAATTTGATTGTAAATAAGAACAATGATACCAGAATAGAGGTGAAAAGGACTAATGGTTTAAAATCCTGGGAAAATTCTGTAATTCTTGAAGATGTTAAGTTGGAAGGACAGGAAATGGCTGAGCTTTGTTCTGATGTTACTGTTTTAGCTCCTATGTTGGAAACTTTCCAACCTCTCAATAGTACTGAACCATATGTGTCTGTAACTATTGGAGACCAGATTTACGACCTTCTTGTCGATACCGGTGCAAGTTAATCAGTTTTGCAAAGCTTTCCTGCAGATTGTAGAGCTATTGGAACAATGGATGTGGTTGGTGTGATGGGTGTTACTCAGAATATACCTAAATTGCAACCAAAAATGGTGACCTTAGGACCACTTTCAGTGGAACATGCATTTTTATGAGTTCCAGAATGTCCTTTGAATCTGTTGGGAAGAGATCTGTTGTGTAAATTAAGGGCTACAATCCAATGTACTGAATCTGGTGATATTTCATTGCATCTCCCAGAGGAATCTTTGAAAGCCTTTCCATTGCTTTTCTTAGATTCTAATAGTACAAAGGATGAGTTAGGTACTATCTATCCAATACCTGAGGATATACCTAAGGATTTGTGATCAAAGGCATCAACAGATGTTGGGTTGCTAAAATCAGCATCAGCTATTCCGGTCAGAGTGAGGACAAAGGAAGGGCCAGTTCCAAGTATGCCTCAGTATCACTTGACTAAGGAGGCGATAGAGGGTATTCGTCCAATTATTGAGTCCCTAATCCAACAAGATATAATAATACCATGCTTTTCTAAGTATAATACATCGATTTTGCCTATAAAGAAGCCAAAACCTGATGAAAATGGCCGACCTGTTTACTGATTTATTAAAGATCTAAGAGCGGTAAATGATCATGTCATCAAGACACATCCAGTTGTCCCAAGTCCAGCTGCTATAATTTCTTCCATTCCAAGTTAGGCTTCATATTTCACAATGCTATATTTATGTTCTGTGTTTTTCTCAATAGCAATTGACGAGGATTCTCAAAAGATCTTTGCTTTTCCTTGGCAAAATACACGTTGGACGTGGACACGTCTCCCACAAGGGTATACCAAGTCACCATCTCAGTTCTCTCAAATTCTAAATCGAGATCTACGAACTATTAAATTTAAAGAGAGTAAATTGGTGCATTTTGTGGATGATATTCTTTTGGCATCCCCAAATACAAAGGTGTGTCTCAGGGACAGCAAGGTTCTTGTGATTGAATTATATAAATGAGGACATAAAATCTCAAAAGTGAAATTACAGTTCGTTTTACCCAGGGTGCAATATCTAGGATTCGTGTTATCAGAGGGTTCCAGAAGTATTACACAAAAGAGAATAGCTGACATACAGAAAGTGAGTGCACCTAAAACTAAAAAACAACTTAGAGCTATTCTTGGAACTACTGGTTTCTGTAGACAATGGATTCCTGGATATAGAGGAATAACTAAATGTTTAACAGATCTGACCAGGAATACAGAACCAGAACTTCTAAAATTAAAGCCTGAACATCGATTGGCCTTGGATAAGCTGAAAGAAGCCATTCTATCTGCACCTGCATTAGGAATCTCAGACTCTGAGGAACGTTTTCAGCTGTTTGTCAGTGAAACAAAAGATATAGCTTCTGGTGTGTTGCACAGACTCTTGGACAAAGTTATCTTCCAATTGAGTATTACAGCTGTCAGTTAGATGCAATAGTTGTGGGGCAGTACCCAGTCTAAGGGTGGTAGCAGCAGCAGCAGCTGTGTTAGTCCAGAAGTCAGCTGATCTAGTTAGGGATGTCCTTTGAGGGTCTATTGTTCATAACAGATAGAAGCACTAATGAGGACAAGAAAAAGAAGTCTTTAACACTCAACAACTTTTACACAGAGAAAATCCAGACAACCAAGCAAACAGAGGAGGAGAACAAACAAGCATCCAGACTCTCCTTGAATAAGGAAAATTCCTCACAAGCTATGGAAGAGGTCAAAACTGAGATTTTTGAGGAAAATGGAAGAGATCTGGGAAGAAAATAACTGTTTAAAAGGTAGAATCTTGCAAATGGAAAGTGAGGCTCAGAAACCAAATGAACTGATAAGCAAATTGAACACCAGAAATGACCAGATTGAAAAGGAATACCAGAAGGTTATGGCCAAAAACCAGAAGATTATGGCCGAAAACCAGAAGATCATAGCCGAAAACCAGAAGATTACAGCCGAAAACCAGAAGATTATAGCCAAAAATCAAAAGATCATAGCCAAAAACCAAAAGATTATAGCTGAAAATCAATCCCTAAAGGCTAGAATTGAGCAAGTAGAAGCTAATGATCTGTCAAGACAACAAGAACAAATAAAACAAAGTCAAAAGACTGAAAAAATAGAAGGAAACATGAAATATCTCAATGAGAGAGAGACAGACCAAGAAAACCGGTCTAGAAGAGACAATTTGAGAATAATTGGTCTTCCAGAAAAACCAGAAATTAATAGAAACCTGGACTTCATATTAACAGAAATATTTCAGCAAAATTGCCCTGAAGTCCTAAAACAAGGGGGCAATATAGACATTGAAAGGATTCATAGAACACCTGCAACATTTGATCAAGAAAAGAAAACACCCAGAAATATAATTGCCAAATTCAAGAGTTTCTAAGGAAAAGAAAAAATCATACAAGAAGCCAGAAAGAAACAATTCAAATATCAAGGAGCACCAATCAGGATCACACAGGATCTGGCAGCCTGAAAACTAAAAGACAGCAATGCGTGGAATACAATATTCAGAAAGGCAAGAGAGCTGGGCCTGCAACCACGGAACAACAACCCATCAAAATTGACTATATATTTGCAGGGGAAAGTATGGGCCTTCAACAAAATTGAAGAATTCCAGGTATTTGCACAGAAAAGACCAGGGCTAAATGGAAAGTTTGATATCCAACCACAAAAA
>NW_025344690.1:0-1557 GCF_016433145.1 Gracilinanus agilis
GACCATAAGCTAAGTGGTGTTAATTCATTCCTTTACAAAAGCTGCTAGGCGGTTAAGAATAAGGGGAAGGGTACATAGTGGAAGCAAAGGAAATTTTTTGCCTATAGTTTGCCTGAAAAAATTTTTTCACTATGGGGGTACAGTGTTCTATGCTGTCTCTGGGGTACAATGTCCCACAATGTCCCATGCCGTCTCCCCTCCCCTCCTCCAAATGTCTAAGGGAAGAGGGTCGATGGTTTCCATCTTCTGTAGCTTCTTCAAGCTGAGAAGGGGCATAGAATCTCTGAGAGGGGGAACAGGAGGAGGAGCTGTGGGCACAGGGTCTTCAGAGGCACCTCTGCTGCGAATGCCAGCGTCCTGAAGGCTTGGAGATCAGACTGTTTCCCCAGACTGACAGACAGGTCACAAGGGGAGCATCCATCCCTAAGGCAGAAGTATAGAACCTAGGACTAGGGCAAAAACTAGAACACCAGATACAAAGAAAGAAAATTAGCACAATAGAAACTGATATTAAACATTAACATTTGGGTATCTTAGCCAACAGATTTTATCCCCAGAAATCATCCTCTGACAGGAATTAAATCTTTTAGGAAATTTGATCCCTAAGTTGTTTGCAGAGCTGGGATGTGATGTTTCTGTTAAAAAAAAATATCCCATGGGTCGGGGTGGACATGATTGAGGGTGTGGACTCGAAACTACCACACCAATGCAACTACCAACAATTTGGAAATTGGTCTTGATCAAGGACACATGACAAAACTAGTGGAAATGCGCATCGGCCATGGGTGAGGGGGGTGCAGGAGGGGGGGTTGAAGGGGAAAGGTGGAGCATGAATCATGTAACCATGTTAAAAATGAATATTAATAAATGTTAAAAAAAAAAAAAAGAAAAAGAAAAAAAATATCCCTAAAATACTTGGGAATCAATCTAACAAAACAAACACAGCTATTATACGAAAACAACTACAAAACACTTTCCAAACAAATAAAACTGGACCTCAACAATTGGAAAGCCATTAACTGTTCATGGGTAGGACGAGCTAACATAATAAAAATGAACATCCTACCCAAATTAATTTACCTATTTAGCGCCATACCTATCAAATTACCAAAAAACTTCTTTACTGAATTAGGAAAAACTATAACAAATTTCATTTGGAATAACAAAAGATCAAGAATATCAAAGGAAATAATGAAAAAAAATGTGAAGGAAGGGGGCCTAGCAGTACCAGATATCAAACTATACTATAAAGCAGCAGTCATTAAATCAATATGGTACTGGCTAAGAGATAGAAGGGAGGATCAGTGGAATAGACTTGGGGTTAATAATGTCAGCAAGACAGTGTATGATAAACCCAAAGAGCCCAACTTTTGGGACATGAATCCACTATTTGACAAAAACTGCTGGGAAATTTGGAAAACAATATGGGAGAGATTAGGTTTAGATCAACATCTCACACCCTACACCAAGATAAATTCAGAATGGGTGAATGACTTGAATATAAAGAGGGAAACTATAAATAAGTTAAGTGAACACAGAATAGTATACTTGTCAGAT
>NW_025344691.1:0-3142 GCF_016433145.1 Gracilinanus agilis
ACCTAGCTGTGCTGCTCAATAATTTTTAAGATTAAAAAGAGAGGGGTTAACTGGGTGGCTCAGTGGATTAAGAACAAGGTCTAGAGACAGGAGGTCTTAGGTTCAAATCTGGTGTTGGACTTTTGTGTGACCCTGGGTAAGTCACTTAACCCCCATTGCCTAGCCCTTACTGCTCTTCTGCCTTGGAACCAATATACATTCTAAGATGGAAGATAAGGGGTTTTTTTGTTGTTTTTTTTAAACCCTTACATTCTGTCTTGGAGTCAATACTGTGTATTGGCTCCAAGGCAGAAGAGTGGTAAGGGTAGGCAATGGGGGTCAAGTGACTTGCCCAGGGTCACACAGCTGAGAAGTGGCTGAGGCCAGATTTGAACCTAGGACCTTCTTTCTCTAGGTCTGGCTCTCATTCCACTGAGCTACCCAGCTGCCCCCTAAGGGTTTTTTTTAAAAAACTAAAAGTTCCATGACCAAGAAGTTTGAGAATTAATGTTATAGGGAAATCCTGGAATTGGGAAGTGGACAGGTCAGGAAGGAAGGGAATAAGCCTTTTTTGCTAAGTAGAACAACCATGAATGATAAGATGCTTTTATTACCTCCATTCATAGTTGAATAATAGAAAAGGTGATTGTCTTCTACAGCTCAGAGCTTCCAATCTAAGGTGTATGGACCTCCAAGGGATACAAGAAATTTATCAAGTAAAAAGAATTTTTTATAAAAAACTGTATTGTCCTACTAAAATGAATTAATTTTGCTATTTTATTTTTTATTTCCACATTTTTGGAAACTAGAATTTATTTCCTTTTATATTGAATAAGGAGTACAGGGATCAAAAAAGGCCAGAAACCTCTGTCCTGGAGTATAGAGAGTGGGGGCACATTTTATGTGATAATCCAAGAAATCACATCCATTAAGAATATTTAATAGAACATTGGATACTCTTGGGATATGAGAATTTGTTCTTTAATAGACTGTAAATTTCATGTTAGAATCTTATCTAAACTTTTGTCAACCATCTTCCCAAGTGTTTGACCCTGCCAGACCTAAGTCCAAATGAGTAAGAGAAAAACACTAGAAACTGAGGAAGAAACAAAGGGTATTTTATTTATTTTATTTTATTTTTAATATTTTATTTTTTCAGAAAATTTTTCCATGGTTACATGATTCTTGTTTTCACCTTCCCCTTCACTCCCCTTCACCCTCCAACCCCCCATATCCAACACGCATCTCCACTGGCTTTAACATGTGTGATCAATCAAGACCTATTTACATACCATTGATAGTTGCATTGGTGTGGTCCTTTAGTGTCACATCCCCAACCATGTCCTCATCAACCCACTTGTTAAAGCAGTTGTTCCTTTTCTGTGTTTCCACTCCTGCAGCTCTTCCTCTGAATGTGGAATTCTCTTCCATAAATCTCTCAGAATTGTCCTGGATCATTGCAATGCTGCCAGTACAGAAGTCCATTACATTCTATTTTACCACAGTGTATCAGTCTCTGTGTACAATGTTCTCCTGGTTCTGCTCCTTTCACTCTGCATCAATTCCTGGAGGTCTTTCCAGTTCACATGGGATTCCTCCAGTTTATTATTCCTTTGAGCACAACAGTATTCCATCACCAGCATATACCACAATTTGTTCAGCCATTCCCCAATTGAAGGGCATACCCTCATTTTCCAGTTTTTTGCTACCACAAAAAGCACAGCTAAAAATATTTTTGTGCAAGTCTGTTTATCTATGATCTCTTTGGGGTACAAACCCAGCAATGCTATGGCTGGATCAAAGGGCAGGCATTCTTTTAGAGCTCTTTGGGCATAGTTCCAAATTGCCAGCCAGAATGGTTGGATCAGTTCACAACTCCACCAGCAATGCATTAATGTCCCAATTTTGCCACATCCCCTCCAACATTCATTACTCTCCCCTTCTATCATTTTAGACAATCTGCTAGGTGTGAGGTGATACCTCAGAGTTATTTTGATTTGCATTTCTCTAATTATTAGTAGAGATTTAGAACACTTTCTCATGTGCTTATTGATAGTTTTGATTTCTTTATCTGAAAATTGCCTATTCATGTCCCTTGCCCATTTATCAATTGGGGAATGGTTTGATTTTTTTATACAATTGATTTAGCTCCTTGTATATTTGAGTAATTTGACCTCTGACAGAATTTTTTGTTATAAAGATTTTTTCCCAGTTTGTTGTTTCCCTTCTGATTTTGGTTGCATTGTTTTTGTTTCTACAAAACTTTTTAATTTAATATAATCAAAATTATTTATTTTACATTTTGTAATTTTTTCTAACTCTTGCTTGGTTTTAAATTTTTCCATTTCCCATAGATCTGACAGGTATACTATTCTATGTTCACCTAATTTTCTTACAGTTTCCTTCTTTATATTCAAGTCATTCACCCATTCTGAATTTATCTTGGTGTAGGGTGTGAGATGGTGATCTAAACCTAATCTCTCCCATATTGTTTTCCAATTTTCCCAACAGTTTTTGTAAAATAGTGGATTTTTGTCCCAAAAGTTGGGCTCTTTGGGTTTATCATAGTCTGTCTTGCTGATGTCACTTACCCCAAGTCTATTCCACTGATCCTCCCTTCTGTCTCTTAGCCAGTACCATATTGTTTTGATGATTGCTGCTTTATAGTATAGTTTAAGATCTGGTACTGCTAGGCCACCTTCCTTCATGTTTTTTTTTTCATTATTTCCCTTGATATTCTTGATCTTTTGTTATTCCAAATGAACTTTGTTATAGTTTTTTCTAATTCAGTAAAAAAGTTTTTTGGTAGTTTGATAGGTATGGCACTAAAAAGGTAAATTAATTTGGGTAGAATGGTCATTTTTATTATGTTAGCTTGTCCTACCCATGAGCAATCAATGGCTTTCCAATTTTTTAGATCTAGTTTTAATTGTTTGGAAAGTGTTTTGTAATTGTGTTTGTATAATTCCTGTGTTTGTTTTGGTAGATAGATTCCTAAGTATTTTATATTGTCTAGGGTGATTTTAAATGGTGTTTCTCTTTCTACCTCTTGCTGCTGTGATGTGCTGGAAATATATAGAAATGCTAATGATTTTTGTGCATTTATTTTGTATCCCGCAACTTTGCTAAAGTTATTGATTATTTCCACTAACTTTTTAGTTGA
>NW_025344692.1:0-1468 GCF_016433145.1 Gracilinanus agilis
AAACCAATTAGTCAAAGAAGAAATCATAGAAACAATCAACAATTTCACTGAAGAGAATGACAATGATGAGACATCCTACCAAACTCTGTGGGATGCGGCCAAGGCAGTACTCAGGGGGAAATTTATATCCTTGAGTGCATATATTAACAAATTAAGGAGGGCAGAGATCAATAAATTGGGCATGCAAGTCAAAAAATTAGAAAGCGAGCAAATTAAAAATCCCCAGATGAAAACTAAATTAGAAATATTAAAAACCAAGGGAGAAATTAATAAAATCAAAAGTAAAAGAACTATTGAATTAATAAATAAGACTAGAAGCTGGTACTTTGAAAAAAACAGATAAAATAGACAAAGTATTGGTCAATCTAATTAAAAAAAGGAAAGAAGAAAACCAAATTGATAGTATTATTTTTTTTTTTTTTTTTTTTTTTTTTTTTTTTTTTAAATTAAGGCAATGATTAAAAACTATTTTGCCCAATTATATGGCAATAAATATAACAATTTAGGAGATATGGACGAATATTTAAAAAAATATAAACTGCCTAGATTAACAGCAGAAGAAATAGAATACCTAAATAATCCCATATCAGAAAAAGAAATTGAACAAGCCATCAAAGAACTCCCTAAGAAAAAATCGCCAGGGCCTGATGGATTCACAAGTGAATTCTATCAGACATTCAAAGAGCAACTAATCCCAATACTATACAAATTATTTGATATGATAAGCAAAGAAGGAGTCCTACCAAATTCCTTTTATGTCACAAATATGGTACTGATTCCAAAGCCAGGGAGATCAAAAACAGAGAAAGAAAACTACAGACCAATCTCCCTAATGAACATAGATGCAAAAATCTTAAATAGAATACTAGCTAAGAGACTCCAGCAAGTAATTAAGAAGATCATCCACCATGATCAGGTGGGATTTATACCAGGAATGCAAGGTTGGTTCAACATTAGGAAAACCATCCACATAATTGACCATATCAACAGTCTAACAAACAAAAATCACATGATTATCTCAATAGATGCTGAAAAAGCCTTTGACAAAATACAGCATCCATTCCTATTGAAAACACTGAAAAGTATAGGAATAGAAGGACCTTTCCTAAAAATAATAAACAGTATATACCTAAAACCATCAACAAACATCATATGCAATGGGGATAAATTAGAAGCCTTCCCAATAAGATCAGGAGTAAAACAAGGATGCCCACTATCACCTCTATTATTCAACATAGCACTAGAAACACTAGCATTTGCAATTAGAGAAGAAAAAGAAATTGAAGGTATCAAAATAGGCAAGGAGGAGACTAAGCTATCACTCTTTGCAGATGATATGATGGCATACTTAAAAAATCCTAGAGAATCAACTAAGAAGCTTGTAGAAATAATCAACAACTTTAGCAAAGTTGCAGGATACAAAATAAATGCACATAAATCATCAGCATTTCTATACATTTCCAACACA
>NW_025344693.1:0-4491 GCF_016433145.1 Gracilinanus agilis
ATTTGCACTAGGGTGATCATTTAGAGTCTATGTCCCCAATCATATCCCCATCAAACCATGTGATCAAGTAGTTGTTTTTCTTCTGTGTTTCTACTCCCACAGTTCTTCCTCTGGATGTGGAGAGCATCTTTCTCATAAGTCCCTCAGAATTGTCCTGGATCACTGCACTGCTGCTCGTAGAGAAGTCCATTATGTTCGATTATACCACAGTGTATCAGTCTCCGTGTACAAGGTTCTCGTAGCTCTGCTCCTTTACTCTGCATCAATTCCTGGAGGTCATTCTAGTACATATGGAATTCCTCCAGTTTATTATTCCTTTGAGCGCAATAGTATTCCATCACCAGCAGATACCACAATTTGTTCAGCCATTCCCCAATTGAAGGGTGTACCCTTTTTTTCTAATTTTTTGCCACCACAAAAAGCATAGCTATAAATATTTTTGTACAAGTCTTTTTCCCTATGATCTCTTTGAGATATAAACCCAGCAGTGCTATGGCTGGATCAAAAGGCAGATAGTCTTTTAAAGCCCTTTGAGCATTGTTCCAAATTGCCATCCAGAATGGTTGGATCAATTCACAACTCCACCAGCAATGCATTAATGCCCTAATTTTGCCACATCCCCTCCAACATTTATTATTCTCCCCTGCTGTCATTTTAGCCAATCTGCTAGGTGTGAAGTGATACCTCAGAGTTGTTTTGATTTGCATTTCTCTAATTATTAGAGATTTAGAACACTTTCTCATTTGCTTATCGATAGTTTTGATTTCCTTATCTGAAAATTGCCTATTTGTGTCCCTTGCCCATTTATCAATTGGGAAATGGCTTGATTTTTTTGTAAAATTGATTTCGCTCCTTATAAATTTGAGTAATTAGACTTTTGTCAGAGGTTTTTGTTATAAAGATTTTTCCCCAATTTGTTGCTTCCCTTCTGGTTTTAATTGCATTGGTTTTATTTGTACAAAACCTTTTTAATTTTATGTAATCAAAATTATTCATTTTACATTTTGTAATATTCTCTATCTCTTGCTTGGTCTTAAAATCTCTCCTTTCCCAGAGATCTGACAAGTATACTATTCTATGTTCACCTAATTTACTTATAGTTTCCTTCTTGATATTTAAGTCATTCACCTATTCTGAGTTTATCTTGGTGTAGGGTGTGAGATGTTGATCTAAACCTAATCTCTCCCATATTGTTTTCCAAATTTCCCACCAGTTTTTGTCAAATAGTGGGTTCTTGTCCCTAGAGTTAGGCTCTTTGGGTTTATCAAACACTGTCTTGCTGATGTCACTTACGCCAAGTCTATTCCACTGATCCTCCCTTCTGTCTCTTCGCCAGTACCATATTGTTTTGATGACTGCTGCTTTATAGTATAGTTTAAGATCTGGTACTGCTGGGCCCCCTTCCTTCACATTTTTTCATTATTTCCCTTGATATTCTTGATCTTTTGTTCTTCCAAATGAACTTTGTTTTAGTTTTTTCTAATTCAGTAAAGAAGTTTTTTGGTAGTTTGGTAGGTATGGCACTAATAAGTAAATTAATTTGGGTAGAATGGTCATTTTTATTAGGTTCGCTTGTCCTACCCATGAGCAATCAATGTTTTTCCAATTTTTTAGATCTAGTTTTAATTGTGTGGAAAGGGTTTTGTAGTTGTGTTCATGTAATTCCTGTGTTTGTTTTGGTAGATAGATTGCTAAGTATTTTATATTGTCTAGGGTGATTTTAAATGGCGTTTCTCTTTCTACCTCTTGCTGCTGTGATGTGTTGGAAATATATAGAAATGCTGATGATTTATGTGCATTTATTTTGTATCCTACAACTCTGCTAAAGTTGTTGATCATTTCTACAAGCTTCTTAGTTGATTCTCTAGGATTTTTTAAGTAGACCATCATATCATCTGCAAAGAGTGATAGCTTAGTCTCCTCATTGCCTATTTTGATACCTTCAATTTCTTTTTTCTTCTCTAATTGCCACTGTTAGTGTTTCTAGTACAATGTTAAATAATAGAGGAGATAATGGGCATCCTTGTTTCACTCCTGATCTTATTGGGAAGGCTTCTAATTTATCCCCATTGCATATGATGCTTGTTGATGGTTTTAGATATATACTGTTTATTGTTTTTAGGAAAGGTCCTTCTATTCCTATACTTTCTAGTGTTTTCAGTAGGAATGGGTGTTGTATTTTCTCAAAGGCTTTTTCAGCATCTATTGAGATAATCATGTAATTTTTGTTTGTTAGCTTGTTGATGCGGTCAATTATGTAGATGGTTTTCCTAATGTTGAACCATCCTTGCATTCCTGGTATAAATCCCACCTGATTATAATGAATAACCCTCATGATCACTTACAGGAGTCTTTTTGCTAGTATTCTGTTTTTGATTTTTGCATCTATGTCCATTAGGGAAATTGGTCTGTAGTTTTCTTTCTCTGTTTTTGATCTACCTGGCTTTGGGATCAGTACCATATTTGTATCATAAAAGGAGTTTGGCAAGACTCCTTCTTTGCTTATTTTGTCAAATAGTTTGTATAGTATTAGAATTAGCTGTTGTTTAATTGTTTGATAGAATTCACTTGTGAATCCATCAGGCCCTGGCGATTTTTTCTTAGGGAGTTCTTGGATGGCTTGTTCAATTTCTTTTTCTGAGATGGGATTATTTAAGTATTCTATTTCTTCTGCTGTTAATCTAGGCGATTTATATTTTTTGTAAATAATCATCCATATCACCTAGATTGCTATATTTATTGCTATATAATTGGACAGAATAGTTCTTAATAATTACCCTAATTTCTTCTTATTTAAAGGTGAGGTCTCCCTTTTCATCTTTGATACTGTTAATTGGGTTTTCATTCCTTTTTTATTAGATTTACCAGTACGTTATCTATTTTATTTGTTTTTTCAAAATACCAGCTTCTAGTCTTATTTATTAATTCAATAGTTCTTTCACTTTCAATTGTATTAATTTCTCCTTTAATTTTTAAGATTTCGACTTTATTTTTTTATCTGGGGATTTTTAATTTGTTCTCTTTCTAGTTTTTAATTTGCATGCCCAATTCATTGACATTTTCTCTCCCTGATTTGTTAATATATGCACTCAGGGATATAAATTTCCCCCTGACTACTCCTTTGGCTGCATCTGATAGATTTTGGTAAGAGGTCTCATCATTGTCATTCTCTTCTACAAAATTATTAATTGTTTCTGTGATTTGTTCTTTAACTAACTGATTTTGGAGAATCATATTATTTAATTTCCAATTAATTTTTTATTTGCCTGTCCATGTTCCCTTACTAGTTATTATTTTCATTGCATTGTGATCTGAAAAGCTTGCATTTATTATTTCTGCTCTTTTGCATTTGTTTGCCATGTTTCTATGCCCTAGTACATGGTCAGTCTTTGTGAATGTACCATGTGCTGCTGAAAAGACAGTGTATTCCTTTTTGTCCTTATTTATTTTTCTCCATATATCTAGTTGTTGTGAGGATCAGATTTGATATTATTTGTAAAGCTCAATGCAAATGTCAGCTTTCAATGTTTTCTGTTATTGGAGAAAAAAGAGCATTTTACAGTCAGTTTATTTTGATTCCTTCGACTTCAAGTCTTTAAATCAACCGATAGATGTGATGCTTTTCACACTCTACTCTCATGTAAGAAATAAATAATCTGATTGATCCCTTTTGGCATCAGGCAATTTAAGGATGGCTATGGACTTCGAGTCAGATTAAGTACTGACTTGGCCTCAGATGTCATAATTCATTTTGTACAGAGGTAACTGACAAATATATTCAGGGAGTGGTTAAATCACAGAGACTTTGAAGCCTTCTGGGCTCTTGTAACCTTGAAAACTAAAACCATAGTATACTATTTCCTAGACTGCAGTAGGAATCAGCCTAGAAAGATTTGACCCAAATCCCCAAATTTGACTTTAGGATATTCTCAAAGGAAACTTTTTAGGGGCAGCGCTGTAGCTCAGCGGATAGAGATCTAGGCCTGGAGATGGGAAGTCCTGGGTTCAAATTTGACCTTAGACACTTCTGAGCTGTGTGATCCTGGATAAGTCACTTAACCCCCATTGCCTAGCCTTTACCCTCTTCTGTCTCAGAATCAATAGTATGGATTCTAAGGCAGAAGGTAAGGATTTTTTACAGTAATTTAAAAAAGATATTCCCTGTTGAAGGTGGAAACTTTATTACCAGACCAAGCTGTTGTGTGAATATTTCATAGCAAAACTTGTTCAGTGTGAGCACTTAGCTTGTCTAATTAGAGGTTCTGCCTTTCAGTTTGGGTTGGGCAGCCCCAAACAAAATGCTGGGCTTTTCCCTTCAATCAAAATTTTAAACAATAGCAGAAGGGATCTTGCTAATAGGCTAAATCCACTTCCCCATTCTACAGGAAACGGAGGTGGAAAGGAGAAAAAGGCATCAACCAGGGTCATTGATAGTGAGTCGGTAGATGAGTCGGGACAGGAAGCCACATCCCCGGTCCAGAGCTTTTTGCA
>NW_025344694.1:0-1538 GCF_016433145.1 Gracilinanus agilis
GGTGTGGTGAATTTGGGACATTAATGCATTGCTGGTGGAGTTGTGAATTCAGCCAACCATTCTGGATGGCAATTTGAAAGTATGCCCAAAGAGCTCTAAAAGACTGTCTGCCTTTTGATCCAGCCATAGCATTGCTAGGTTTGTACCCCAAAGAGATCATAGATAAAAAGACTGGTACAAAAATATTTATAGCCATGCTTTTTGTGGGAGTAAGTTTTTCAATTAAAAAAAATTAACCTCCTCCCAATTTCTTGTGGTGCAATAGTATTCCATCCCAATCATAGGCCATAATTTGTTTAGGCATTCTCCATTTGATGGGCATCCCCTAAATTTCCATTTCTTTGCCACCACAATGAGAATTGCTATAAATATTTTAGAATATATAGGTTATTTTACTTCTTACCTGATCAACATAGAAAATAAAATTCTTAGTGGTATTGCTGGGTCAAAAGGTATATACAGCTTTCCGGGTTAAGATGGCGGCAGAGTAAGAAGCAGCTCTTAACCTCTCCTGACTGAAACACACAAAACTCCTCAAGGGGACATAAAAACAAGTCCAGACGAACGGAGGAACCCCACAACAGGGCACAGCGTGGAAGGTACATGGAATCGAGACATTTCCAGGCTATAAAGGGCTCTCACTTAATCGCGGGCTGAGCAACCGCCCCACCCCCACCACCTCCACACTCATCTATAGCTCCGAACCCAGCTAAAAAGAAATAGAACAAGTTTGGGGCACCCAACGAGTCATCAGCAGCTCCGGGACCTGTTCCTGAGAGCAGCAAGACTTAGGACCCCATTAAGTCAAAAAAGCACGCGAAATCTGAGCGCGGGAACAGAGAGTGGACGCTGGGTGTAGGCGTGGGTGGAGGCAGACACAGCCAGGAACTAAAGCTCTGAAAACCTGAGTGGGGAACCAGTGCAGACGGGTATAGGACTGTGGAAGTAGCGCCCTGAGACTTGTAAAGGAACCTCCTGCAGAGGATCAAGCAAGGGGCTCCACCAGGGGGCTTGACCTTGGAAAAAACCAGAACTCAGACCTCAGGAACCAATAGAGCAGGAACAGACACTGAGCGCGAGGATAAATCAGAGAAGCTGCTGGGCTAATGATGGCTCCTCAGTCACAGGAAGTTCAGAAGAGAAAGAATAATAATAACAAGAAAAAGAAGTCTTTAACACTCGACAGCTTTTACACAGAGAAAATCCAGACAACCGAGGAAACAGAGGAGGAGAACAAACAAGCATCCAGACCCTCCTCAAATAAGGAAAACTCCTCACAAGCTATGGAAGAGTTCAAAACTGAGATTTTGAGGAAATTGGAAGAGATCTGGCAAGAAAATAACAGTTTAAAAGGTAGAATCTTGCAACTGGAAAGTGAGGCTCAGAAACCAAATGAACTGATAAGCAAATTGAACACCAGAAATGACCAGATTGAAAAGGAATACCAGAAGATTATGGCCGAAAACCAGAAGATTATGGCCGAAAATCAATCCCTAAAGGCTAGAATTGAGCAACTGGAAGCTAATGATCTCTCAAGA
>NW_025344695.1:0-1172 GCF_016433145.1 Gracilinanus agilis
CCTAATTTGTTAATATATGCACTCAGTGATATAAATTTCCCCCTGAGTACTGCCTTAGCTGTATCCCATAGAGTTTGGTAGGATTTCTCATCATTGTCATTCTCTTCATTGAAATTATTGATTGTTGCTATGATTTCTTCTTTAACTAACTGGTTTTGAAGAATCATATTTAATTTCCACTTAATTTTTAGTTTGCCTCTCCATGTATTCTTTTTTTAAACATTTATTAATATTCATTTTTAACATGGTTACATGATTCATGCTCCTACTTTCCCCTTCACCCCCCTTACTCCCCCCACCCATGGCCGATACACATTTCCACTGGTTTTAACATGAGTCATTGATCAAGACCTATTTCCAAATTGTTGTTAGTTGGATTGGTGTGGTAGTTTTGAGTCTACATCCCTAATCATGTTGCCTCAACCCATGCGTTCAAGCAATTGTCTCCATGTATTCTTACTAATAACTATTTTTATTGCATTATGATCTGATAAGGTTGAATTTATTATTTCTGCTTTTTTGCATTTGTTTGCCATGTTTCTATGCCCTAGTACATGTTCTATCTTTGTGAATGTTCTATGTGCTGCTGAAAAGAAGGTTTATCCCTTTTTCTCCCTATTTATTTTTCTCCATGTATCTATTAACTAATTTTCCTAGGATTTCATTCACCTCTCTTGTCTCTTTCTTATTTATTTTTTGGTTTGATTTATCTAGGTCTGATAGGGGAAGGTTGAGGTCACCCATTAGTATGGTTTTGCTATCTATTTGTCTTTGAGCTTCACTAGCGTCTCCTTTAGAAATTTGGATGGTATACCGTTTGGTGCATACATGTTGAGTACTGATATTTCTTCATTGTTTATACTGCCTTTTATTAGGATGTAATTACCTTCCCTATCTCTTTTAACCAGATTTATTTTTACTTTGGCTCTTTCAGAGATCATGATGGAAACCCCTGCCTTTTTTCCCCCTCATTTGAAGCCCAATAGATTTTTCTCCATCCTTTCATTTTTACTCTATGTATGTCTGCGTGTCTCATGTGTGTTTTTTGTAGACAATTTGCTTCCATTTTATGGGCAAGTTCATCCCATTCACATTCAGAGTTATAATTATCAACTGTATTCCCAAACATTTTGATTCTCTCTCCTTGTCCTTTCCTTTCTTCTTTCACTGTC
>NW_025344696.1:0-7828 GCF_016433145.1 Gracilinanus agilis
CCATTACATTCAATTTTACCACAGTAAATCAGTCTCTGTGTACAATGTTCTTCTGGCTCTGCTCCTTTCGCTCTGCATCAGTTCCCGGAGGTCTCTCCAGTTCGCCTGGAACTTCTCCAGTTTATTATTCCTTTTAGCACAATAGTATTCCATCACCCGCATATACCACAGTTTGTTCAGCCATTCCCCAATTGAGGACATACCCTCCTTTTCCAATTTGTTGAAGGCATCCTTTTGAATAACATTCATTGCTAGAAATAAGGGCAGCTAGGTGGCCCTGCGGTGGATTGAGCACTGGGCTTAGAATCAGGAAGACTCCTCTTCCAGAGTTCAAATCCAGCTTCAGACACTTACTTAGCTATGTGATCTTGGGCAAATCACTCAGCCCTGTTTGCCTCTGCTTCTACATCTGTAAAATGAGCTAGAGAAGAAGATGGCAAAGCACTCCAGAACCGTTGCCAAGAAAACTCCAAGTGGGGTCATGAAGAGGCAGACATGACTGAAAATGAGTGAACAACAACAGGGTTTTTAGGACAACTAGAGGGCACAGTGGATAGAGTACAGGGCCTAAAACCGAGAAGACTCACCTACCTGATTTCAAATCTGGCCTCAGGCATTTACTAGCTGTGTGACCCTGAGCAAGTCACTTCACTATATTTGCCTCAGTTTCCTCCTCTATAAAATGAGCTCAATAAGGAAATGGCAAACTACTCTAGTATCTCTGCCAAGAAAATCCCAAATGATAAAATGACTCAATAGAAATTGTTAGGAAGTTTTCTTTATATCAAATCTAAATTTGCCTCTCTAACTTCTAATGATTGTTCCTATTTTTATTTTATGTACTCGAAAAATTGAAGCCAGAGGTCTAGACAAGAGACATAATTTCTTTAAACCCTTACCTCTCATCTTAGAGTCAATACTACGTATTGGTTCCAAGGCAAAAGAGCGGCAAGGGCTAGGCGATGGGTTAAGTGATTTGCCCAGGGTCACACAGCTGGGAAGTATATACCATTTTATTATTATTACAAAAGAACCCTTCCCTTCCATCTTAGAACCAATACTATGTATTGGTTCCAAGGTAGAAGAGCGGCAAGGACTAGGCAGCAGGGTTAAGTAACTTGCCCAGAGTTACACAGCTAGGAAGTGTCTGAGGCCAGATCTGAACCCAGGAACTCCTACCTCCAGGGCTGGTGACACTGAGCCACCTAGCTGCCCCTGCCCAAAATATTTTTAGTACCAAATGTAGCA
This sequence comes from Gracilinanus agilis, assembly GCF_016433145.1. Classification (NCBI taxonomy): domain Eukaryota; kingdom Metazoa; phylum Chordata; class Mammalia; order Didelphimorphia; family Didelphidae; genus Gracilinanus; species Gracilinanus agilis. The sequence goes on from NW_025344696.1 coordinate 1,249, forward strand.
AACTCAAAGCTACTCTCTGAGTAGAAGAATTACTTGAATGCCAATGACCTGTATTATTTCCCAGGAGTCAACGCTTTGAGACTTGATGCCAAACAAGTTGTTAATGTCTGAAGGAACTTCTATAGAGGGGAAGCCTATGGTGCTGAAGCTGATCCATTTGGGGAGGAGAAAGAGGCATCTCTAAGCATGAGAGACAGTTACCACTTGCCATATGGCCTTGAGTGGATAGAGTGTTGGATTTGGAGTCAGGAAACTTGGGTTCATATGGCACCTGTGCCCCACATTGAACCAAACCCTTTAAGTTGTACCTGAAATACCTATCTGAGACTATTATTTAAATAGCATGTGGCACACAGAGGAAAAACAACTGCTTGAACACATGGGCTGATGGGATATTATTGGGGATGGAGACACTAAACGATCACTCTAGTCCAACTATCAATAATGTGGAATTAGGTCTTGATCAATGATAGATGTAAAACCCAGAGGAATTGTGGGTCGGCTAAGGGGTTTGGGGGGTTTGGGGAGAGGGAAAGAACATGAAACATGTAAGTAGGAGAAAATACTCAAAATAAAAATATTAAATAGCATGTGGCAACCTGAATTGGTAAAGGGAGATTCTTCATAGGACGTTATCCATACCAATGAAATCACAAGTTTGGTCCCCCCCCCCAAGATGGAGACATAAAGGAATATGACATGGCTTACCTTAAAGCATTTGGTAAGTGTCTCATACTATTATTAGGGCTATGTGGGCTATGTGATAGATCATGGGATCAGATGAATTTGAAACTTGGTTGAATGGCCAGACTGAAAGAAGCAGAAGGCCTCGAACAGAGGACTTCAGGGATCTGTGCTTGGCCCCATGCTCTTGAACACATTTTAGCAATGACTTAAATAAAAGCATGCATGGAATATTGAACCAAATAGGCAGATGATACCAGGCTGGGAGCCACAAAGTCTTGACAGGCAGGAGCAGTAGTATGGTTCTAAAAGGGTGAAACTCAGTAAGGATAACTGGGGTTCGAAAAAATCAAACTCACAAATACAAAATGGGGGAAGAATGAGTGAATAAAGAGAAGTTTCTCTGGAAAGACTAGTTCATTCTGAACCAATAGGAGCCAAGGAAGCATATCTAATCTCAGGCTACTTTTAGAGGAGCATGGCTTCCAAGATTCACGAGGTACTCATCCTTCTGCTGCTGGACATTGAGAGTACTGTTTTGTTCTGTGCGCCATACTTTAAGGCAGTGATGGTGAACCTTTTAGAGGCAGAGGGTCATGCCCCCCACCCCCCGTATCCCAGACAGGGGAGGGAGGAAGTACTCCCATTGGGCTGCTGGGAAGAGGGATGGGGAAAGAGAGGAATGTCCTCAGGTGCATGGAGAGAGGGAGGGGAACAGTTCCACCACTAGTCCCTCTGGCTTTCTAGTAAGGAACTCTGGTGGGAGACTATAGGCAGGCCCACAGAGAGGGCTCTGAGTACCCTTTTTGGTACATGATGCCATAGGTTTACCATTATTGCTTTAAGGACATCAGTAAGCTGGAGGGCGTGCAGAAGAAAGTGACCAGAATGATCATCTCCTGATCACCAAGATAAGCAAAAATGATAATTCTTTCACTCTGTCCCTCCCAGAGGCCTTGTGGTGATCTCAGTTCTCCAACCTCTTCATCCTACTTCCACCTAGCTTAAATATAACTATTCGAATCCCTCTTCTGTGTTTTGGCTCTTTTCTATCTTACTGAGGGGAGATTGAAAACTCAAGCAAGAGATGATGAGAGCCTGAATTAGAGTGGTGGCCTTAATGAGTCAGGAGGAAGAATGGGAGGGATAAGTGACCTTTACAACCATGTGGCTGAGGGAAGAGGTATGACCGTTAGGTTTTAGCCTAAGAGATTAGGAGAATGGTGGTGCCATCCACAGAAATCAACACTTAGAAAAAGAGGCAATTTTTTTCTTGGGGAAGATGATGAATTAAGACTCAGGCACATCTTGGCCATAACCTTGAGGTGGAGCAGTCCAGTGACTAGTTGGAGCTGTTGTACATGATCTCCAAGTAAAGGTTTGGACTGGAGAGATAGATCTTCTTGGGCCAGTCCTTTGATTGGCTTCACACCCTTCTTTGAGGCATTTATAGATTTAGGACTCCAGAGGCTCTTTGGTCCAATCATCATATTTTATATTTGGTGAGTTGAGGCTCAATTTGCCCAAATTCATCAAAAGGAGCCTAGAGTACAAGCTGGAAGGGTCCTCTTGAGGTCATATAATCTAGTTCCCTTCATTTTGCAGTTGAAGAAACTGAGGCTCAGTGGTTTGCTCAAGGTCACAGAGGGAGATAAAAATTAGTTGAGGTAGGATTTGACGACAGACTCTCTAACTTTAAATCCAGTTCTCTTTCTAATATAACATGATCTTTATCTGAGATTGGATAATTTATTTTTTTATTTTTATTTTATTATTATTTTTTAATAAAAATTTTCCATAGTTACATGATTCATGTTTTTACTTTCCCCTTCACCCCCCCCCCATAGCCAATGCGCATTTCCACTGGTTTTAACATGTCATCAATCAAGACCTATTTCCATATTATTGATAGTTGCATTGGTGTGGTCATTTTGAGTCTACCTCCCCAGAGACTGGGTAATTTAAACTGGAAAAACAAAATCTTTGAAGCAAGTTTTACTGTTAAAGGTCTCATTTCCAAGATATACAAGATACTAATTCAAATTTATAATGCCAAGAGCCATTCCCCAATTGAAAAATGCTCTAGAGGGCAGCTAGGTGGCTCAGCGGATTGAGAACGAGGCCTAGAGATGGGAGGTCCTGGGTTCCGATCTGGCCTCAAACACTTCCTAACTGTGTGACCCTGGGCAAGTCAATTGCCCCCTCCCATTTATCTTTTTAGGGATAGGGAAGAATAAAATCACCCATTTAGGGACAAACAAAGAGTCCTGGCTGTGACCATATTCCCAGCAAACTAGGAATGCAGTGAAATTGTCCTTTGCAAGAAAAATGCACAACTTGACAATGCTAGCTGTAAGTGCCTCTGACATTTACAGGGAAACAGAGAGCTCTGAACTTAAGGAATTTGGGAGACTTATATACTAGCACTGTGAATCTGGACAAGTCATTTCCCCTCACTGGACCTCAATTTCCCTCTCCAAATTCGAAATCTATGGTTCCTAAAGTACCTTTCGGCTCCAACATTTTGTATTTCTTTGATTAATAAACGAGTGAAATGTTCCGCTCAAGATGGCAGCCTCAGAAAGTGCTCTCAGCTAACTTGGAGCTACAAACCAATTTGAACTAATATCGCCTTTTGAAATGACCCTGAAAAGTCAGAGAGCCAGTGTTTAGTACAAATTGGAAATGGGATCCTATAAGATCTTTGATGTAGAAATGAGCCTGACATTCAAGAAACTTCCCTTTCAGGTTTGCAAGGCACATAATATCTCTGAGATACAGCTTTCCCAGTTGTAAAAGGGCCAAAGGGAGAAATAGTTATCTCCTTTGCTCCTGCTATGGGTGGAGAATAATTTAGTTATACTTAATCAGATGATTGACTGAGGACCCAGAATTCCTCAGCAAGTTTATCTGGCAAGATAGTAGAGTCATTTTCTGCCAACATACAGTATGGCCCCAAACCTCACAAAAAGGCGTTCTGCACCATGTTTTTATTCATTCCTTTCGGTCATGTCTGAGTTGATGACCCCATTTGGGGTTTTCTTGGCAAATATACTGAAGTGGTTTGCCGTTTCTTTCTCCAGCCCATTTTACTGATGAGGAAACAGAGGCCAACAGAGTTAAGTGATTTGCCCAGGGCCACACAGCTAGCACGTGTCTGAGGCCAGATCTGAACTCACTGATGATGAGTCTTCCTGACTGCAGGAAGTCTGGTGTTCTATCCACTATGGCGCCACCTAACTGTCTCATGCATCATAGACTGAACAACTAAAGATGAATCTGTAATAGAAGACAAACATTACAAGAGAAAACCTCTTAAAATAACATCAGGGAATTGTTATTGGTTTTTTTTATATAGCTCCTACTCAGGGTCCCTGATCCCCAACCCCCAACTCATTCTGCATGCCAGGCTTGATAAGTACAAACAATCTCATAGGCACCTACTTTGGGGTCTGCCTATGGTAGTACCTCCTGGTTTCCTCCAAGGCAGTGACTTGATCTGAACTTCTCTCCTCACCCCACAAGGGGCAGAAGACATTGATTCTGATCAGACACCCAAAAGAAAAGAAGAGCACTTGAAGTGAGTGGTAGAAGACCCAATCAGCAGAGAGCCAACAAGAAAGGGGGTAAAATGCTTCTTGATAGAAAGGAAGATGAAAAGTCATACACGTCCATTATCCCCTCAGTACCCCCAGGGTTTATTCTTCTGGATCCTTATTCTTCTCTACTTCTCTGAAGCCTTTGACACTGTTGATCACCCTCTCCTCTTTGATACTCTCTTCTCACTCTAGGTTTTTCAGGGCACTCTTTCTCCTGCGTTTCTTCCTCCCTCTCTCACCACCTCTTCTCTGTCTCCTCCTCCAGATAACTCCCTTTATATATAGCTAAGGGAGAGAGAGAGAGAGAGAGAGAGAGAGAGAGAGAGAGAGAGAGAGAGACAGAATATTCAACTTTCAAACAAATGCCCCAAGCAATGGAAACACAAGAAAAAAGAATTAAGTATCAAGAAAAAGTAGTGAAATCAATTTTCTCCTGTTTATATATAGGTTTGCAGGGACTTTCCACCTTTACAACACCTATAATTTCATCATTTTGGGGACTTTCTGATAATCAGCTTCTCTACCAATGTGATTCTGTTCTATTTTTTTCAATTTATTATTTGAGAGCTACCCAGGACCCTGCTTAAGAATACAGAGCTAGTATGTGTCAAAGAGACTTCCTGACCATCTCCCAAATAAGCTTTCTGTCCACTATCAGTGTTACCTTTTGTTATAGGTTGTTTTTTTTTTCAAAGAAATTAAACTGGACTAAAAGAAAGAACAATGCGGTATCATGAAGGGACATAAAGGACCTATGGTAGTGAAAATTTAAAGGAAGAATAGAGAGAATCAGGAGAAGAGAAGGTAGAAAAGTGGAATGAATACTGAGTAGGGGAACTGTACACAGATAAGACAATTAAAGATATGCCCTGTATATATGGACTACTGAGGATGGTTGGTAAGGAAGTAGTCCTTAGAGCAGTGTTGGCGAACCTATGGCATGGGTGCCAAAGATGGTATGCAGAGCGCTCTCTGTAGGCACACAGGCCACTCCTCCCTCCACCACCACCCCCCCTCCCGTTCCCAGAGTTCTTTATTAGAAAGGCAGAGGGACTCAGATGGAGCTGCTCCCCTTCCCCTCTCCACCTGACCTGACAGCATTGTTTCACATCCCCCACCCCTCTGCCCAACAACCCAATGAGAGCACATAGGGGTGAGGTGGGCAGCTCACTGGAGGCAGAGCTGGAGGGGAGTGGAGTGCTCAGGGCACTCTCCTCTCCCTCTCCACATGTGCCTCCCATCACCTACCCCTCTGCCCAGCAGCCCAATGGGAGCGCTTATTCCCTCCCCTGTCTGAGGTAAGGAGGGTAGTGGGATGTAGCACTAGGACTCGGGGGGGGGGGGGCGTGGTATAGCATTCAGTCTCTGGTGGGGGGCCAGCACAGCACAGTGGGGACAGGACCTGGCACTCCATCTCTAAAAGGTTTGCCATCATTGCCTTAGAGCATGTTTAGCTTTTTCCTTCTTGGTGGGGTTTACATCAGGGCATGGGCTGTCTGTTGTTAGACTGATAGATGGAACTTCTGCAGCTAGTTTCAGCCATGACGACTCATAGTTAGTACTATGTGATAACAAAAAGGCATCTGATTGGCTGAAGAGCCAGAAGAACCAAAGCCTCAGTAGAGGCTAAGGCAGAACTGAAAGTTCACATGGATGGCCTTCCAGTTTTGTCTCTAGGGAAGAGTGCCTATGAACTGCAGCAGCAGCGAGCTGTATTCTCTCCATCTAGCCTCCCATTGATCTGGGAACTTACTGTTTCTTTTGGTTGATTCTTTCCTGATTTTAGGTGAATGAATATCTGAAAATGGAATTAACCAGATTATGACCTTCTGAACTTCAGAAGAGTAGAATAGCCATCAGAGGTCCCATCCACATCCAGAGTCAGGAGCAGAGTCAACAGGATCCAGCAGCAGGAGCTACCTACACATGGCTGGGACAGCTGAGATGCCATTGGAAAGAACTAGCCCTGTTGAGCAAGAGGGCAATTCATCCATTGTGATGGCACAGCCTGAAGCAAATTTAGAGAGGACTCACTGAAGAGAGAAAAGATTCCTAGGGCCAGGTATTACAAGGTACTCCTTGGCCCTACATACAACCTACATGTGTTTTCACTATGATAGTATCAACTACTTTAAGACTAAATCTTCTCTTTCCAGGGACTCTGTATATAAAAGAAGAGAGTGGGCTTCCAATTTGAGAGATGTATTTGTAATCTCTGTCCTCACTATACTTTCTTAATAAATATCCCTTTGTAAAAGCTAATGGATATCAGCTGTTTGAATCATATATAGATGAAT
>NW_025344697.1:0-26392 GCF_016433145.1 Gracilinanus agilis
ATATATATATAATTCTTGCATCACCTTCAAATATATGACTACATTTTAAAAAGCATAATTGTACCTTCTCAGCTAAGATGGTGAAGTAATGGATGCTGCACTCACCCAAACCCACCACACACATAAAAAAGAAAATAAATTACCTGAAAACAAAGGAAAGAATGAGCAACAATCTCAATATTGGGAGAAAAGCAGCCCTCTGTAGCTCACCTGGAACAGAGACTGTATGATACTCAGTGGAGAAAGCATTGGAAGGAACTCAGTCCTACAAGGTCCAGAAACAGTGGGATCAGGCAGAACCCAACTTGACCCAGCTGAACTGGATAGCTTCAAACCTACACACAGTAGATCAGCCAGGTTGCATCTGTAGAATGCTCAATTTGAGAATGAGACACCTGAACCAATCCCAGGCACAATAAAAACATGTGGCAATTTTCCTCCACCTGAGAAGCAGAACTAAACTTCAGTATATAGAGAACAATGGAGGAAAATGAGTAAAAGATAGAGAAGAAGCCTGATGCCAGAAAAAAATCTCAACAAGAGAGATAACCAAAATAAAGCTCAGAGGAAGACAACAATATAAAAATTAAAACATTTGAAACCAAATGTAAATATGAAAGGATTTCAAGCCCCAAGTAAACACTTGTAAAATTTCCCAAAAAACATAGATAAATAAATAAGATAATTAGAAGAAAAATTAGAAAAAATAATTATAGGGGAAAAATCAAAATTTAGAACAAAAACTTACCAAAAAAACCAAAACAGTTTGCTGAAATAAAAGAAATGTAATCCCTCAAACAGGAAAATAATTCCCCAAGAAATAAAGTACAAAATATCAAAGATAAAATGACTCTAAAAATTAAAATTGGACAAATGGAAGCTAATGACTTCATAAAATGTAAAGAAAGTCTGGGAGGGGCCCCAAGATGGAGGACTAACTAGAGCAGGAGCTACATTTCATCACAAGAATCCTCTCTAACCAAGATAAAAATATCACCACAAAATGAATACAGGAGTGAAAGAACCAACAAGGAGACAGAATGAAACAATTTTGAAGAAAAGAAAAACCCAAAAGATAGGGAGAAACCATCTGGGGAACTGGGGTGACAGGGGAGCAGAGCCATCAAGAGGGTATAACAAGGAGTAAAGAGCAAACCAAGGGCAAACCACAACTCCCCCATTCCCAAACCCCACATCTGCTGTCACAGATTCCAACTCAAACCCAAGTTAATATTCGGGCTCTGAGAGGCTGCTTGGGCAAATAATGATCCAAGCCATTGGACTCTCCTTGAAATTTAAAACCTGTAGAGAAGTCCAGAATCACAGCCCAGGCCAATCTGGGCTAAAGGGGGCTAATCTCACTGGGTCTAGAGCAAAGCCAAGAATTCCAGTCTGGGTTTAGCATGAGAACATAATCCATAGTTTTGGATGAGGACACAGTTCACAGGGGGAACCTCCCTGGATCTTTTTGCCCAAAACTAAGGGTGGAGCTCCAGGACAGGGCCAGTAAAGGTGTGCCTTACTGAATCAACAACACAGTGAGACCAAAAACTTGAGCTTAAACCTGGAGCTGTAATCTGATCAGCCCCTGACCTAATTTCAGAATGAGATCAAAAGTTTATACCCAAGCCTGAGGAAAAAATTTAAGCTATTAGCAACTCAAGGGTCAATTGAATCAGCAGGAGGAGAGGCTGTCAGAGATCTCAGCCCTCAGATCATTTGGTAACCCAGTAGCAATCCAGAAAGTAATTTGAAAAGAGCATGAAGGAAGGACTGAAGTTTAAGATTTCCCAGAAGAAGGTGCTAATTTCCCAAAAAACAGAACCTACCTATAATTAGATAGGAAAAATAAGCAAACAACAATAAAGCAAATAACTCTAAAGAATTTTTATGGAGACAAAGAGCAAGGTACAGAAACAGAAGGGGACAGTGAAAGGAAAGGAAACACATGAAGAGTCCAAAAGAAAAATATGGATTGAACACAGGGTCTGGATGAGCTAAAAAATACTTCAAAAATACTTCAAAAACCAATTAAGACAGGCAGAGGAAATATGGGGAAGAGAAAGAAAAATGATGGAAGAAGAAATGAAGTGATGTAATGAGAAAGGTAAGTGATACAAGAAGAAATGAAAATGATATAAGAAGAAATGGGCCAATTTGGAAAAGGAGAACCAAAAACTGATGGAGGAAAACCATTTATTAAAAAGGCAGAATTGACCATGATTTAATGAGAAATCAAGAAACAGTAAAGCAGGATCAAAGGAATGTAAAAACAGAGGAAAAATGAAATATCTTATTGAAAAAAAAACTGACCAAAAATACAGTTTGAGAATTATTGGACTAACTGAAAGCCATTATCAAGAAAAAACCTTGGACATCATATTACAAGACATTATTAAAGATAACTGCCCAGAGATCAACAAAGAAGAAAATAAAATTGAAATTGAAAGAATTAAAAGATCACCTCCAGAAAGAAATCCTCAAATGACAACTTTGATGTATGTAATAGCTAAATTCAAGAACCACAAAGCCAAGGAAAAGATAATTCAAGCACCCAGGAAGAAACCTTTCAAATACCATGGATCTGGAATCAGGATCACACAGGAACTACACAGGCTTTTACATTAAAGGATTGAAAGGTATAGAATGTAATATTCAAGAAGACAAAATATTTGGGTTTACAACCCAGAGTCACCTATCCAACAAAACTGAGTATACTCTTTTAGGGTAAAAAATGGTCATTAAATAAGATAGAAGATTTCCAAAAAATTCTGATAGATAAGACAGAACTAAACAAAAAATTGAAGTCTGAACATGAGACACAAGGGAAGCCCAAAATGGTAAATAAGAAAGAAAAAATTTAAGGAACTCTTTGAGGTTAAAATATTTATATATTATACATGGAAAGAGGAAATGTAAATATGATGATATGGAATGATATGTAGGTGTGATGTGATATGTATACATATTAACAATATGCAAAAAATTAATCAAGGGCTAAAAGGGAGGTTTTCACTGAGAGAAAAGGGAAGGGAGAAATAGAATAGGATACATTATATAACATAAAGAGGTGTGAAAAATCATTACAGAGAGGATTGTTACTGACAATGCTTAAACTTTACTCTCATTGTAACTAGCTCAGAGAGGGAAAAATGAGTATACTCAATGGAGTGTAGAATTCTATCACCCCACAGAGTAGTAGAAAGAAAAAAAGACAAAGTAAGAAGGAAGAAATTATAAGGAGGGTAAAGTGGGGTGGGTGACAAAAAGCAAAATACTAGTGAGGAGAAAAAGAGAGAAAGATCCAAAGGGGATAATACAATGGAGAGCAATACACCATTAGTAATTATAACACTTAATATGAATGGAATGAACTCACCCATTAAATGAAAGTAGATAGCAAAGTAGATTAAAAACCAGAATCTTGTATATGTTGTTTACAAGAAACACATTTGCAGCAGGATGACACATATAGATTTTTTATTTTACTTCAAGTGATTATTTAAAAAAATTTATAAAATATAATACTTGGAGTGTTGGACATTAATTAAAATCTTACATTGGGAAATTAGATCTTTGTCAGAGCATTGTTATAATTTTCCCCTCAGTTTTTTGATTCTTTTCTAATTTTGGTTCTGTTGGTTTTCTTTGTACAAAACCTTTTTAATTTAATATAATCAAAAATTTTCATTGTATATCTTATAATGTTCTCTATCTCTTATTTCATCTTAAATTCTGTCTTTCTCATAGATCTATTCTATGTTTTCCCAATTTATTTAGGATCTCACTCTTTGTACTCAAGTCATTTATCCATTTTGAATTCATCTTGGTATAGGGCATGAGATGTTGTTTTAAAATAAATTTTCTCATAGTATTTTCCAGTTTTCCCAGTAGTTTTTGTCAAATAGTGAGTTCTTATCCCAAAAGTTGGGATCTTTAGGTTTAACACAGAGTAGCATGCTGAGGTCATTTGCCTCTAGTCTAATCCATTGATTCATCCTTCTGTCTCCTTGCCAGAACCATATTTTTTGATGATCACAGCTTTATAGTACAATTTAAGATCTGTTACTGTTAGACCACCATCCTTCACATTTTTAGATTAGTTCCCTGGATATTCTTGATCTTTTGTTCTTCCAGATGAACTTTGTTATAATATTTTTCTAATTCTATATAAAGTTTTCTTAGTAGTTTGGTAGGTACAGCACTGATTAAGTAGGATTGATATTTTTATTATTTTAGCTCATCCTACCCATGAGAAATTATTGATTTTCCAATTATTTAGGTCTAGTTTTAACTAGGCAAAAAGTGTTTTGTAGTTGTGTTTATATAAGTTCTATGTTTGTCATGGAAAATTGATTTCCAAATATATTATAAAGTCTTGTGTGTTTTTTAAATAGTTTTCTCTTTCTAACTCTTGCTGCTGAATTTTGTTAGAAATGCTGATGATTTATATACATTGATTTTGTTCCTTTCACCTTTATTAAAGCAATAATTCCCACTTGTTATAGGCAAAGATAAGTTAGGACATGAAGACAAATAGAGAGGAAATAATAATTCACAAGACAGTAGGACATATGAGTTTTGTTGGAAGAGATGGACACTCTAGATTGGAATGCAGAAAGAGTTGTTGTGAAGGAGATTGAACTGCCAAGGCTAGAAGAAGGAGCTTAGCTTTTGCAACTGGGATTTTGCTACTGTCTGTTACCTGAAACCCTTGTGCAGAGAGCCTAACTTCCTAGTTCTGTGGATTTAAGCTGACCAAGGATTTGTTCCAGTATACATTCCATCCGGGATTCAACTTGAATCAGTATCTGCTGTGGTGTGAGAATACCCTTGTCTCCAGAAGCTCTTTAACAGCCACTTCTGTGTCCAACCAGTCAATCTACTTCTCTGTGCCATATATTGAGAGAAATTAGCCAAACCCCATTCTGAACTGACAGTTGGTTTGGCTCTCATTCTCAGATTAGTTAAAACCATGACCACAATCCTTCCCTTTCTTTATTATCATTAAACTGTGTTTATGAATTCCTTTTGTTCCTTCTCCACAACCCAGAGGGCCCACTATAGTTTAATAAGTATCCCTGGCAGAGTTGGTCTGGGGGACAGTTGGCCTCGACTGTCACCACTCATTCCCCAAGTCCTGTGTTTGTGGGGGTGGGTGAGATTTCCCAGTGTGTTATTGTCAGTCAGTCAGTTAAACCATTTTAACCCTTCATTTCTAATTCATTTCCTTTTCCCTTCTACTAACTCCAGTGTATATTATTTACCTATTTCACACTAGATTTTTAGCTTATTTTCTAGAATTTTTTAAGTATGCTATCATATCATTTTCAAAGAGTGATACTTCTGTTTCTTCATTGCATACTTTAATCCCTTCAATTTCTTTTTCTTCTTTAATTGCTAGAATTTCTAGTACAATATTGAATAAAAGTGGTTATAATGGGCATTCTTGCTTCACTCTAGATCTTATTGGGAAGTCTTCTAAAATGTTCGAATTATAGATGATACTTACAGAGGGTTTAAGTAAGTACTGCTTATTATTTTGAGGAAAGGCCTTCTATTCCTATACTTTCTAGTGTTTATGATAGAAATGGGTGTTGTATTTTGTCAAAGGCTTTTTCTGCATTGATCAAGATAATCATGTGATTTTTGTTAGTTTGGTTGTTGATATGGTCAATTATGTGGATGACTTTCCCAACATTAGACAAGCCCTGCATTCCTTGTATCAAATTTACCTATTGATCTTAGTGAATAATCCTTGTGATAACTTGCTGTAGTTGCTTCACTGGTATTTTATTTAAGTTTTTTGCATCTATGTTCATTAGGGAGATTGGTCTGTAATTTTCTTTCTCTGTTTATGGTCATCCTGTATTGAGAATCAGTCATATTTGTGTCATAAAAATAATTTAATAAGACTCTTTCTTTGCTTGTTTTGTCAGATAATTTGTATAGTATTGGGATTAGTTATTCAAATATTTGATAGAATTCACTTGTGAATCCATCTTGTTCTGAGGATATTTTCTTAGGGAATTTTTTTTAATATCTTGTTCAATTTCTTTTTTTTAATATGGGATTATTTAAATATTCTATTTCCACTTTTGTTGATCTGGGCAATTTATTTTTCATAAATATTCGTCCATTTCACCTAGATTGCCATATTTCTTGTCATATAATTGGGAAAAATAGCTCTTAATAATTGCCCTTATTTCCTCTTCCTTGGAGATATTACTCTTTTTATTTTTGATACCATTCATTTGATTCTCTTTTTTTCTTTTTTAATCAGATTAACCAATATTTTATCTATTTTATTTGTTTTTTTACAAAGAACCAGCTCTTAGTCTTATTTATTAGTTCAATAGATCTTTTACTAATTTCTCCTTTGATTTTATGATTTCGAATTTAGTTTTTACCTGCATTTTTAAAATTTCTTCTTTTTCTAGTTTGTTTAAGTTTCATGCCCAATTCATTAATATCCTCATTCTCTATTTTGTTGATATAGCCACTCAGGGGCATACATTTTCCCCCTGAGTACTGTTTTGGCTGTATCTCATGGATTTTGATATGTTGCCTTCTCATTGTCATTCTCTTTAATGAAATCAGTAATCATTTCTTTGATTTATTCTTTGACCAACCAGTTTTGAAGAATTAGATTAATTTTCAAATGATTTTAAATTTGATTCTCCATGAAACCTTATTTATTTTGATTTTTATTGCATTTGCTTTGGATGTTTCTATGCCCTAGAACATGGTTAGTCTTTGTATAAGTACCATGAGCTATAGAAAGGAAGGTATATTCCTTTTTGTCCTTTTTCAGTTTTCTCCAGATATCTATTAACTCTAATTTTTCTAATATTTAATTCATTTTCCTTACTTCTTTCTTATTTTTTTTTGTTCAATTTCTCTATTTCTGATAGGGGAAAGATGAGGTTCCCCAGTAGTATGGTTTTACTATCTTTTTCCTCCTTAAGCTATTTCAATTTCTCCTTTAAAATTCTGGAAGCTGCATATATGTTGAGTACTGATATTTCTTCATGACTTATGTTACCTTTTTTTTTTAACCCTTGTACTTCAGTGTATTGTCTCATAGGTGGAAGAGTGGTAAGGGTGGGCAATGGGGGTCAAGTGACTTGCCCAGAGTCACACAGCTGGGAAGTGGCTGAGGCCGGGTTTGAACCTAGGACCTCCTGTCTCTAGGCCTGACTCTCACTCCACTGAGCTACCCAGCTGCCCCCCTTATGTTACCTTTTATCAAGAGGTAGTTTCCATACTTGTCCTTTTTAATAGAATCTATTTTTACTTTAGAGTTGTCTGAGATCATGATTGCTACTCCTGCCTTCTTTGCATTAGTGCTATCTGCTTGCATTTTATGGGTGAATTCATCCCATGCACATTCATAGTTACAATTACCATGTGTGTATTCCTCTCCATTTTGCCTTTCTACTTTAATCCTGACATTATTCCTTTTATTCTTTATCTTCCCTCCAGTGTTTCACTTTTAGTAAGTCCCCCCTTTCCCCTCCCTTATGTTATTCCTCTAAATTCCCCTTCTTTATTCCCTCTTAGTATAGAACCTTTCTTTTGCTCCACCTTTCACCTCTCTCTTCCTTGTATTACTCCCCTCTCCACAACCCTGTTTCTCACTCCTCTTCTACTTTTCTATTGGATAAGATAAAATTCTAATCCCCAATGAGTCTGACTTTTCTTCTCTCTCTGTCACTTCATAGAGATTACATTTTAAGTAATACCTATCATCAATCTCTTCCTCTCTTCCATTATATTGGTCTTCTCTGCCATCCCCTACCACCACCTAGCTTTTTTATGTTATATACTGTGCCCCATTTCAACTACTATGACAATGAAAGCAATTTTTAAGAATTACAGATATCTTTCCATATAGGAATAACCCATTTGACCTTATTGAAAACCTTAAAAATTTTTCTTCTTTCTTCTTTACCTTTTCATGCTTCTCTTGGATTTTGTATTTGGGTCTCAAATTTTCTGTTCACCTGGTCTTTTCCTCAGGAATGTATGGAAGTCTATTTTATTAAATGATCATAATTTCCTGAAAGTGTATCATCAGTTTTTTTGGGTAGTTGATTCTTGGTTTTAGATTCAGTTCCCTTGCCTTCTGGAATATCATATTCCAAGCTTTCTGATCCTTCAATGTAGAGGTTTCCAGATCTTTTGTGATCCTGAATGGGGCTCGATGGTATTTTAATTTTCTTTCTAGCTGCTTATAGTATATTCTCCTTAATCCGGGAGCTCTTGAACTTGGCTATAATATTCCTGGGATGTTGTTATTTTGGGATTTAATGCAGGAAGTGATCTATGGATTTTTTCAATCTTTATTTTTTCTTCTTGTTCAAGGATATCAGGGCAGTTTTCTTGGATTATTTCTGGTAGTGTTTAGGTAAGCATTTTTTGTCATGGCCTTCAAGTATTCCAATAAGTCTTAAATTGTCCCTCCTAAATCTATTTTCCAGGTCATTTTTTTTTCTATAAGGTGTTTCATATTTCTATTTTTTACACTTTTGTTTTGCTTTTTATATTTTTGATACCTCACGAAGTAATTTGCTTTTAATTGTTTAATTCTAATTTTTAAAAACAAAATTTCATCCATGACTTTTTGCTCCTGTTTTTTTATCTATTTTTTTCTTTTTAAGTCATTCTTTTCATCTTTTTTTACCCCCTTATTTTTGAGTGGTCAATTCTGGCTTTTAAGACACTATTGTCTTGTTTTAGTTCTTGTACCTTTGTTTCCAGGTAAACTATTTTGCTTTTTAAGTTCTTTTCCCAGTTTTCTTCAGCCTGTGTTATTTGTTTTTTGGATTGTTTTTTGAGTTCTTCCAGAACCTAAGTCCACTTTGCTGGAAGTTTTTAGGTTTTCCTTGATCTTTCTTGTTCCTACTCTATTCCATCTTTATCTTTATCCAAATAAAAGCTTTCAATCAAAATTTCCTTTTTTTCCTTCTGTTATTTACTCATATATTTTTTTCTTTCTCTCCCCTCCTCATAGGCTATAAACTTGTTCCTCTGGTTGTTTGTACTTTTTTGCCCTGAAGTGACTTCTTCTCTGCTTTGCTGGTATATGGGATTTGATCAGTTGAGCTGATTTGGTGAAATAATCTTCCCCAGCTCCCATAGAGGCTGAAGGTGAAGGTATTGAGACTGAAGTTAGCAATCAGCCAGCCATCCCCTCTTCTCCTCTCTGCCAGTCACCTCACTGTCATCAATTGTCAGAGCCATGAACTTCACATGGTGGTACCAAGGTACTCCATTAGCCTTCACCCTGAGACACTACTGTCATTCTGTGTCCTAACAGAGGTTTCGGCTCGGTAGGTGGAGTAGGGTTGTTTTGACTTTCCTTCTTTCCCCTATACCTGAAACTTCACCTTTATCTCTGTACCTTTCAATTTGAATGGAGTAGGAAAGTCCTGTAGCTCTATCTGGTTGATGGGTTTGGATTTCTGTCTTTTTTGAAGCTCCTTATTTTGATTGATGTGAAGGATAGTCACAGAGTATTTGACTACTCCTGTTTCTAAGTTGCCATCTTGACTCCACCCCCTCATCCATAAATGTTAAGATATATATAGTGTTAAGAGCTTGGGAGGAAAGTCCTATCCATTCATCCATTTTGTCCCTCAAAAATAACAGTGTTATTGACTTGGGAGTGGCTCTGTTATTTAAACATCTTTTCAGCTGGTTTGGGGAAGAATGATAAGGAACAACAATTTTGTACAACATGAAAGTATCAAATTTTTCTAGCCTATTATTATTATTATGCCAATTATACTTTCAAATCTTATGAGAGTATGCATGTGTGTATGGGAGAGGGTAGGGAGAGAGATCCCAAATACTTTGCATTTGATTTGCATCTTAAGACTTTATTTTTCAGTTCCAAAGTTATAGATCAAGTATTCAAAATTTTCTCCAACTTCAATCTCACAAATGCAACATTAGTTCATCTAGCCAAGACATTGTCTACAGTCTTCAGGAAAAAAAAAACATGGACCCATACTTATTTTATACTAATTCCAAAAATACTCAAATCTAGGATCTTTCAACTTTGGCAATAGTAGATCTTAGCAGATTATGCTCAATGACTTAAATTCTTGAAGTTTTTCTTTTTCAAAAAGAGTCCAATTTTATAAAATTAAAATAAAATATACATTGTTCACATTGTGAACTTTATTTTTCTCAACGAAGAGCTCAAAAAACCCCTAAACTATGATGAAAGGGTATTTTAATGTTAAAATGGATAATCACTCATTGAAACTTATAATTTAATAATTTTCTGATAGTAAATTGCACATAAAACACATTTTTGCTCTGAGATAAGATGCATGTACATGAACCTTCTTCAATACATGATCTAATGGGGAAATCTATAACAGTTTTTTAGAAAAGCAAAACCTATTAAAGTTGTGAATGGACTTCTATGTAATAAAAGATAGAGGCAATTTCTCACCACACAATTTTTTCTACTCTTTAGATATCATTTATGATGGAGGGGAAGGGTGGTGAGAAGGGTAAGATAAGAAATAAGAGATAAAAAAGAGTAAGATGAGAGAAAGAAACAAAGATAGTGAGATAGAGAAGGATAGAGATAGAGACAGAGACAGAGAAATACACAGGGACAGATAGAGTCAGAGTAAGAAAAAGAGAAAAGTAAAGGCAAAACAGAGAATTTTTTTTAAAAAAAGAATAAACCTTGTGAACATCTTTAAGAATTTGAATAGAAGATCAGGATTTAGTAATTAAGGAGCTAGAATGATTATAAATGCAGGAAGAGATTGAGGAGAATGATGTGTCTCAGACATCAAAGGACAAGGATTGAATGATCAATAGTAATTGAACACTGCAGAAAGGTCAGTGAAGTTGAGAAATGGAAAATGACATTGGATTTGTTGATTGGAAGGTCACTGATGACATTTAAGAGTATAGCTTCAGGAAATTAGTAATTGCAGAATAGTTTTCAAGATTTGCAAGGAAATGGATGACAACGAATTCTAAATATTGAGTGAAGACAGCATTTAATAAAGAAAAAAATGTCCTGTATGGGGACTATATCATGTTAAATAACATTAAAAGTCAAAGAAAGGGTAATTTAAGATTGAAGATAACTTGAAACATGGAGGAACAACTAGAGATGAAGAAACTGTACATTCTTAAGAGAAAGAATTACTGCATGAGTGAAATCATTAAGGAGATCAGAGCAAATTCAATTATGAGAATAGAGAGAATAACTGGTTTTATCAAAGATGTTCGCAACAAAAGGAGGAAAAAAAGCTAAAATATTTGGCAATACTAATTTTTGATAGAAAGAGAGAATTGAATGAACTCCCAACAAATTTCATTCATCTTGGCAAAGTAAAGTCCTAAATTATCCACTATAAATATTGGGGAAATTGGTGCATTTCATGTCTAGAATAAAGAGAAAATATTTGAAACAATCTCATTGGAGAAAGTTTTAAAATGTTCACATTATGCAACATTAATTTTAATAGATGGAATCAACACTTTATTGAGCTGCATTCAAGAGCTCAGCCATAGAATAGAATTAGTGAATATTTGGGGTTTTCTGTGAGTAGGGATGAGGAATGTTGAAATACAAGTAGGTATAGGGAAGCATGAATCCTAAGTGATGGCTAAAAATCATTATAATTGCAGACAGCATAGTTACAGTTGGATATAGAAGTAACTGAAACTGTGAGCTCATAACATTGGTGATTTCAATTTGAAAGAGACATCAGAGATCATGTACTTCAGGATTGTCCCTGATCATTGTATTACTGATAGCAGCTCTGTTCTGCTTATTTTACTCTACATCAGTTCAAGGAGATATTTCTAGCTTTTTCTGAAATCATTCTGTTTATCATTTCTTATAGCACAATATCATTCCATCACTGTTATATACCACAATTTGTTCAGTGATTCTTCATTTTATGGACATTCTCACAGTTTCTAGTTCTTTGCCTCCACAAAAAGAGCTGCTATAAATATTTCTATATAAGTGGGTCCTTTTCCCTTTTTCAAGATCTTTTTGGGATATAGACCTAATAGTAAAATTACTGTATCAAAGGGTATGCATTGTTTTATGGCCCTTTGGGCTAAGTTCCAAAATGTCTTTTAGGATGGTCATATCAGTCCAAAACACCACCAACAATACATTAGTGTCCCAATTTTGCCCCAACCACTCCAACATTTATTAATTTCCCTTACTGTCATATTGGCCAATTTAATAGGCATGAGGCAGTACCTCAGAGGTTTTTTTTAATTTGCATTTATCTAATCAAGAGAGATTTAGAACTTTTTTTTCATGTGATTACTGATATCTTTGATTTCATCATTTTTTATAGTTTGATAGGTATGGCACTTAATAAGCAAATTAATTTATGCAATATTGCCATTTTTTATTATATTAGCTCAGCCATCCCATGGACAATTAATTAATGTTTTCCAATTTTTAGCTATGACTTTGTGAGAAAAGTCACATTACTGTATCAATATAAAAAAAGTGAAACCTATGATTATGATGATAGGGAAATGAAGGATCAATAATTTCCCAAGTTATGTTATATGTATATGAATTCTAATTCTAATTCCAATACTATATGTATGTAGTAAAATAATTCCAATATATTGACCTGAGTTTGAGAGCTTGGTGTAGAGAATACTATGCCCTTCTCCTGGTGCAGAAAGCAAAAATGAGTATTTTTTCTATTAATGATTATCTTGGCCCCCTCTATTTCTTTTTTTTTAAACCCTTGTACTTTTGGTGTATTGTCTCATAGGTGGAAGATTGGTAAGGGTAGGCAATGGGGGTCAAGTGACTTGCCCAGGGTCACACAGCTGGGAAGTGGCTGAGGCCGGGTTTGAACCTAGGACCTCCTGTCTCTAGGCCTGGCTCTCACTCCACTGAGCTACCCAGCTGCCCCCCCCCCTATTTCTTAATAGATGGTATTCACAAGGTTTTAAGAAAGAAAGTGAAATCATCATCTAATATAGAGTCTTCTTCTATGGAAATATTTGAACATTGTGTAGAATAGTTATTAGTTACCAATATATGATTATAGAAGTAAAGTTCAGTAGCTGAAAGGAATCTCAGATGGTCTCTAATTCACCTTCCTCGTTTTACAGTTGAGGAAATGAAGCGCAGAAAGATAAAATTACTTACCCAATATAAAACAAGTACTATGAGTCAGTTGTGGTATTTTAACCCAGAACAACAGATTACCATTTAACCATATTTTATATCACTAAATTCATACTCAAAGTTTTCCTAGATTAGTAGGGCCTACAAATGTAGTATATGAACATAATATCTATAATAACCTTATGATCTCAATAATCTACATACCATGTTGAAGATTGTTATCTTCAAATTAATATTTATACTGTATTTCCAATAGTAATGGCCTTCAATTTGAATTGTGAATGAAATTAAAGGTTCTAAGAGACATGATATGGATGAAGGCCAGTGCAAAAATGAAGAAGTGGGAAATGGAGAACCATCTTTAAGGCAAAGTAAAGATATATAGACTGAAATGAGTATATGGGAATAAGGTATGTCAGCAAAGAGAAGTTTGTACGCATTGGGAAGGGTTTTAAATGCTAAATGTGTTGGCATATATACTAGAGGTTAAAGGGAAGTACTGAAAATGTAACAATTCAGCCTGTGAAATGGTTTTACACATGCTTCAAGAAATATATTATCATCTTTGTATAGCTTAAATAAGAGTAAAATAAAGCAAAGGAAATGCATCAATTAGAAGGCTTAGCATATTCTACTTGGGATGTGCTAAGAATCTCCTAGGATTTTGTCTATGTGGATAAAGAGAATTGAATATATATGAGAGATTTTTTGTGGACAGAACAATGACAAAATCTTGTGGTGACATGGTTATTAATGTAAAGGAGGGTTGTTAGTTGAGGATGACAATAATCTTATCAACATGAAAGAATGCTAATATGTTAGTTTGAAAGAACTTTAGAAGAGAGGTAGACTGAGCAGGAAAGATAATTTGCTATTCTAAATTTGTCAGTTCTGAGATGTTAGTATATTTAGTTCAAAATGTCTAATAGGTGGGTGTTGATCAGGAGAAAGAGCTTCTTAATATGAATGTCCAAGTTTTAGAAAAGATAACATTTTTTTAATAAAAAGAGATAAAATATTATTTAATAGTAAATATTCATATTAGGACAGATTCCTCTAATGAACAATTGGAGGTTTTTTTTAAATAACTACAGTTATTTTAAATTTTTTTTTAATTTAAAGTTTTTTTCATGGTTACATGATTCTTGCTGTCTCCCTCCCTCCCAAAATTGGAAAGCAATTTCACTGAATTATACATATGTTATCATTCAAATACTTTTTGCATATTTCATTTTTATAATAATCTCTTAAAACCAAAACCTCAAATCATGTACCCATATAAACAAGTGATAAATCATATGTTTTATTCTGGATTTCCATTCCCATGGTTTTCTTCATATGTGGATAGCATTCTTTCTCAGAAATCTGTCAGCATTGCCCTGGGTCATTTCATTGCTTTTAATGGCAGAGTCAATCACATTTGATTGTCCCACAGTGTTTTGGTAACTGTGTATAATATTCTTGTTGGAGAAATCTTTTTTAAATGTTCTAAAAAGTCACTTCGTTTGTAATGTCTAGTGAAAAAAATTGTTGTAATCAGTTTGAAGCATGTTGAGCATGAAATTAACTTGATGTGGTAAAAGTGTTTTACAGAATCTGACAAATAACTGTAACTAAGGTTGAGAAAGGAACTACACCTTACATTTTCCCTTCTCAAGGATTTTTAGTGAATTTCAGGTTTTAGTTCTATAAAAGGTTTCTTTTTTTGAATTTTTGATGTAGACTTAGTTTTTTGATAGCTAAACCTATATTTTTAGTGTGCTTACAGAGATACATAGTCTCATAATATCTTACTGTCTCTCTGAACATATAACAATATCTTAGAAAATGCTTTTGTATATGCCATAATTTTGGGAGGAAAGACTATATCCATTAACATTATTCAAACACCTAAAATTATGTGACTTATATGCATCACCAACCTTTTCAGTAAATGTTGCAAGCTAGATAAACATAAATAGAAATTATTAATGAGTACATTCAACTTTGTTTTATTCTCTGAGAGCAGGCAAAAGGGCAAATGCAATCATCCGTAAGGCAAACGATACCTAAAATGGACCAGTGTAGTGAGCAGGCCTTATTCTCATCTAATCTTGCAAATAAATTTCTAAGAATCATTAGGAACACAAGCAATTGTTTATTCAACATAGCCTACAGAAAAATTCTATTAGAAAGATGAAAGTTTCATACAGAGAGGTGATCAGGAACACACATATATACATACAGAACAGCAGCTAGTGCTACATATGCTCTTTCTGTACTGTGAATAGTTTAAAGTAAGATACGTGTGGGACAGGGAAAGAGAGTAAGAGGGATTGGTGCTCCTTAAAACATCAAAGCTGATACAATAAGAATGGTAGTCATTGATGAATAAAAGCAATAATTATTATTAATAATAAACATTTATATATCACCTATTATGCATCTGATACTTTGTTGAGCACTTTATAAATATTGTCTCATTTGGTCTTCACAAGCCAGAAGGCATGTGATATTATTATCTTCATTTAACATTTGAGGCAATTGAGGTAAATGATATCTCTCAAATGTCTGAGGCCAGATTTTAACTCAGATCTTCCTGATTCTAGTCCCAGCCTTCTATTCATTGTACCACTTGGTTTTCCCAAGTTATCTATCTCTTGTATCATAGTCAGTAATCATGACGGAAAAAACATGATATATAGTGGAATCAATGGAAATTAGGTTATATTTGCTTCTTTAAAAAAATAAATTATTTTAAGTCAATTTCTACTGAAGCATAATAAAACCAAAGTAATAGGTTTGTTGTTGTTATTGTTGTTAATATACTTGACAAGGCTTATGATTCTGACAAGTGCTGATTTTTAATTATTGTATTTATATGGCACCTTTATTCCAGAAACTTAAATTGCTTTAATTGTGCTACATTTTCATAAAGTCAAAGTAATCTCCACAGCCCTATGATATAATTGGAGCAGATGTTGTTGTTTCCACTTTCAGTACAAAGGGAAGGAGCACATATGCCTTATACTGAAACATATAGAAAATAAGATTAGCCCATTAAATATGTGTCCATGTAAATTAAAAATACAAATATATTTAAAGCATCTTTAATTAATGGCTATTCCTATTAACATGATATTATTAAGCTAGGTGAAAAGAATTAAATATATTTAGATAGACTGGGAATGAAAGATAGAATTACAGAACACTTTTAGAAAAAAATAATCCACTGGTGAAAACCAATTTCAAATAAAATATAACAAATTGATTTGCTTTACGTATTTACATATAATAGAGAAGAAACAATTATTTGTTTAGAAAAAAGGAAAATTGGGCCGTGGGGTATGACCAAATATTTGTGTGCCTCAAGAAGAAAATCGAAAGAGTTTATATTCTATTGCATTTTAAAGCTAGAAAAGTCTTTTTTTTCTGCTTTATAATTATCTTGTAAGGCATCAAGTGAAACTATCATCCCCATCTTATAGATGAGGAAACAGGTACAGACACATAGAGTATCCTATGCCAATGATTTGAGTTAGTTTTGAACAGAAGGCACACCAACACCCACTCCTTCCTTTAAACTAATTGGTAAGAATTTTAGGGATATAATTATGTTAAAGTTAATATGGGTTATAGAATTAAACTTACTCTAAATTATCTCTGCCAATTAGAAATCAATCTATGTGCTAATGGTCAAGGTTTGAGTTAAAAAACTGAAGTAAAAAAGTAAAGGAGATAAAATTCACTGGAGGGAATGGGAGAAGACAATTTGAGATGACAAAATGAATGACATGTAATAATGATGGTCATTCATAAACATAAAAGTGTATATGCTCATTCTTCTTCCCTACCATCTCTAAAAATCATAAGTTCTCTGAGGAAAGGGATTATTTTTCATTTTTATCTTTTCCACTTAACAGTGTATGCCAAATAGAAAGTATTTAATGAATCCTTATTGATTGATTAATGTTTGAATATTTTACTTATAGCTATGGGGATTTATTTTAACTGTTTGAATATTATGAATATGACAGAGTTCAAGCAATCTGAGTTTTCTCTTTAATACTCTATCCTTAACTGTGAATATCAGAAATTTTCTCCTTTCCAAAAAATATAGAATTTTGCTAGTTATCCTATGTGCCACTGATTTTTGCATCAGTAAGTCTCCCATGATTATATTGTCATTAAGTTTTATCTTAATTTACAAAGAAAGTACAATTGAAGTACATTAGAAATCAACCAGCCACAATTCAAGAATGGGTTTTTCTTTAGCAAGTGATAATAGAAATAAAACAATTATTTATTATTAATTATATTATTAATTACATTATTATTATAATTAATTAAAATATTCTCATAAGGCCCCATCCTTCCTTCCAGATGCTGCAAATAAAATTCTGCTTGTTGGGTTTTATATGTATACAACTCCAACCATTTTATTCAGTGAAGTTAAACTTAGAATTTGCCCGTACCATAAAACTAATCATTATTTTAGTTTAGATTTTAATAAACAAGGTAAGGGAAGATTCAATAATGACTCCAGTGGTAAAAATCTGTGTGTCTAACAGAATATTACTTTTTGAGTTAGGAAAATTAACACTAGCAGGGCCTTTGTGCAGAAAGTAAGCATCCTTGTAACTGAGGGGACAGTGTGGGATAACCACTTTTTTCCTATGTCCTAAAATCATGCAAAAATACAATTTAGCATAAAAATGTATATTTACACCCAACATAATTTTTAAATTATCCTCCTCTGTCTAATTTACCTTTCAACATAAAACCCTCAAAATATTAATTTGTACTTGTTATATATAATCCTCATCACTAGAGATGAAAGAAAAAAGAATACCACAAAAATTGCTCACAGGTTACAATTTTTAAAACAATTCATTGCTTATGGGTAGGCCAAGCCAATATAGTAAAAATGGCAATTCTCCCAAAATTAGCTTACTTATTTAGTGCCATACCAATCAAATTACCCAACAATTATCTCATAGAGCTGGAAAAAATAACAATATTAATATTTTTAAAAGACCTAGAATATAAAGAAAATTATTTTTTAAGTGAAGGAAAGTGGCTTAGCTATACCAGATATAAAACAATATTATAAAACAGCAACTATCAAAATAATCTACTGTTTAAGAAATGGCATGGTGAATCAATGGAACAGATTAGGAAATCAATACACAATGGTAAATGACTATGGTAATTTAGTGTTTGAAAAATTCTAATATCCAGACTTTTGGAAGAAAAATCCAACAATGGTATGGCTGGATCAAAGGGAAGGAATTCTTTTATAGCCCTTTAAGCATAGTTCCAAATTGCCAGCCAGAATGGTTGGATCAGTTCACAACTCCACCAGCAATGCATTAGTGTCCCAATTTTGCCACATCCCCTCCAACATTCATTACTCTCCCCTTCTCTCATTTTAGCCAATCTGCTAGGTGTGAGGTGATACCTGAGAGTTGTTTTGATTTGCATTTCTCTAATTAATAGAGATTTAGAACACTTTCTCATGTACTTATTAATAGTTTTGATTTCTTTATGAACATTGTATATATTAATAGCAATATTGTAAGAATGAACTACTGTGAAGACTTTGATACTCTAAAGACAATTATCTAAGACAATGCTAAAAGACCCATGATTAAAAATGCTATCCACCTCCAGAGGGAGAACTGATGAACTATGAATGCAGATTCTTTATTTTTCCATTTTTTGTCTTTTCTTTTCCAACATGTTTAATTTGGAAATTTGCTTTCATTGCTCACTTCTATCAAACAAATGAAGCATAATTACAAAAGAATAATGGAGGACTATCAGCTGTGAATGACTTAACTATTATCATCAAGACAGAATCCAGGACAACTCCAAGAGTCTCATGACAAAAATGATTTACACCAGCATAGGAAGAGAAGAAGAAATTTGAATGCAAATTGAAATATACCATTTTAAAAATTATTCTATGATTTTTCTATGGGGCAATGATGCGCAAACCTTTTAGAAAAAGAGTGTTGGATCCCACCCCTAATATCCCAGACTGAGTGCTATGCCCACCTTCCCAAGAGAGGGCATGCAATGCCCCAGCCCTCCACCAAGTGCTGAGTATACCCTGCTCCCCTTTACACCACATATGGGAGAGAGAAAGCACTTCCATTGGGCTGCTGGGTGGAGGGTTGGGTGAAATAAGGAATGTCTTTAGTGAATGTAGAGCAGGGTAGGGGAGTTCCCTCAGTGCTCTGCTCCCCTCCAGCTCTGCCACTATGAGCTGTCCACATTACCCACCCCTGCACCTAGTAAGCTCCCATTGGCCTTCTTGGCAGAGTAGTGGACAATGTGAAAAATGTCAAGCACTGTGGAGAGGAGGAGTGAGCAACTCCATCCAAGTCCCTCTGCAATTCTGGTAATGAACTCTGGAAGGAAGAGGGCAGCCATATGCCCACAGAGAGTTCTCTGTGTGCCATCTTTGGCAACCATGCCATAGGTTTGCCATCACTGCTCCAAAGTAAGTAATTTGTTTCTCTTTTCATATGATGAACATGGCTATATGTATTATATGATACTATATGGACATGTTTATATGACTTTTTAGGGAGAAATATATTATATATATGAACTATATTGTATGAAATATATTATATATTATATATATGAACTATTAAAGTTATTTAAATTTCTATTGGCAACTTTTGTGTTCTCATATTTATTTCTGATTGTGTCAGATTTATTCTCCCCAGTCTTCCCTCTTCCTCCTTCCCAGTAAGACATAAAAATCTCAGTAAAATTAATTCACCCATAAACAAATTCAGGTAGAATATGCAATGTTTCAAACTCATAGTTTCCCCCTCCAGTCTTATGAATTGATTTGGGGTGCTTTTCTTATTGCTAGTATTAAAATTGGCCCTCAAATTAATAATATTCAGCTTCATTTTGTTGTCATTTCTTATTTTAATTTGTCATTATATTTAGTTACTATAGTTATTACTTTTTGGTTCTTTTATTTATTATTCTTTGAACAATACATGTCTTTTCATCACTTTCAATTGTTTTGTACTTGACATTTGATCAAAGAGTAATATTCAATTGCATTAATGTAAATATTTTTCTTTAGCCATTTCAAGGGTTGAATAGAATTAGTTTCAAAAATATTAATACGTATTTAGAAATGATATCTACATTGAGAGAATCCCCTTGCCTGCTAATGATATACAAATGAAGCAAATGAAGGATAGAAAATAAATGAATAAAAAGATATGGGATTATCCTGAGCAAAATGAAGGAATGTGATTCATATGGTTTACATATTCTATGCTACTATAATATGTCATTGTTTCATATGATTTTATTAACAAAATTAGCATGCTAAACATCAAAAATAAATATGTCTATAAAAACTATGTAAATTTTGCAATATTCAAGTCACTAAGATGAATAGGTTTTAATTTTTTGTCTTACCCTTTACATGTCCCAAAATGCTGCCTACATATTTCCATAAAACTTAAAGCTCGCTTTTTTCCTATAACACTTACAATCAATGAGAAATAAGATCCTACTTAATCAGTGCTGTACCTACCAAACTACTAAGAAACCTTTATATAGAATTAGAAAAATATTATAACAAAGTTCATCTGGAAGAACAAAAGATCAAGAATATCCACGGAACTAATCTAAAAAATGTGAAGGATAAGTTTTCTTTAATGAACTATAATCATTCTTATTATCTGATAGACTTATTGATAGGTTTTATGACCTTGGAACAATAATATCTCATGCATGTATAGCACTTTATGTTCACTATCTGATTTTCTCTACATATTAGCCCAGGGAAACAAGTTGTATAAATATCACTTGTAGTCCAAATAGAAAATGAACACCAGGAATAAGGGCGTTTAGGGAGATTCAAAAGAAATAATTAAGCTCATAATTGAAAAGAGAAAAGCTGCAGAATATAGGCCAGGTTTCAATCCAAAGAAAGAGCTCAGATTGACCCTTCTACTCTCCACTAGTCTCCCAGGTCAACTGAACTTTTCCTTAAGATTCCAAACTCTATCAACTGTCAGAAAATCTCTGCAGCAAGGCTTTGCAGGGCTGACCTGCACTCTATTTGTACTACATACTTTATTTTATAGAGATAGAAAGATATGATTGTGTTTTAATATGTCAGTAGAGTATCAAACTTAAGTGATTATGGACCTTATAATTAATATGGAACTGTCAGAATTTTACTGCCATAAGTAGTATTTTACATTATAGCAGTCAATTTAATTTTTTTATATTACTCTCTTGGTTTTACTCTCTTCATTTTGCATTCCTTCACACATATTGCTATGTTTTTGTGAATTTTTCCAATTTATCATTTCTTATGACATGACAATATTTCATTATATACACAGACACATGTTTATATTTGTACTTACACAATGCACAAGCATATTTATCACAACTGGAAAAACATCAGTAAAGAAATGAAATAATATGTTCAAAATTTTCCTGATATATATTTTGTTAGACTTTATTGAATCTTTCATTCACAGAAGAATTTGATGTTAAGTAATTTTGGGAAAACATTCTTATATTAAAATGCAAAAACAAAAAAAAATTAGGGAAAATTAATTATGGGCCAGTGAATCATTGTATTACCAGTAGTTCTGCAATTCCCTAATTTATTTGAAATTAAATTTAACATCTTTACTGTAAGGGTGAATAAAGGGGTTTTATGGATTCAATATATTAAAAGATGGTCGCCAGAGGATTGAACTATTATTGATCTTCAATTAAGAATAATCTCAAGTCAATTTTGACTTTTATGGAAGTTTATTTACAGTTAGGAAGGTTGAAGGTAGGGAAATTGAGAGAGAAACTCTGGCCCAGACCAGAAGCCCAGACCAGGTAAGCATTTAGAGGCCCCAGCAGAGGGGCATGGAGGTTAATTAAACAAGGCTTCTAGCCACAAGGCCTTTAAAAATTAAAGAGGCAAGAGAAGGCTCCCTGAGGGTAGAGCCTCCAGAAAGACCAAGTGAAGAGAGAGTCAGCCTAACTTACCCATATGACAATTCAAATGGAAGCAGTCTGACTTCTCACCAGAGATCCTTCAACACCAAGTTCAAAGTGTCAACTCTTCCACAGGAAGTTACCATCATATTTAAAAGATAGCATTTTTCGTCACTTCATGCATCCACCTCCTAATGTGCATGTCCAATCACAATAGATGATTCTCATAGTACTGTCTATGGGGCAGTCAGTTGATTCTGATTCTTCACCCACTCTAGCACTGGTGGGTTATGGATCTCCCAGAATTAGAGGTGTTCTCACCTTTGGTGATTAAATCTAAAGATGGGCAGTGTAGACTCAATCTAATTATCACATTACCCACACAAATTTTTATCTGTGAGCTCAAGCTGTTTGATTCTTTTTTTTTTACTCTAAATGCCTTAGAAAAATATAAATGTTTTTCAGAAAACCTCCCCAAAAGTAATTAAAGATCAGGATGAACATGTATCTCACATTTGCTCACTTAAAATATTTTCTATGTGTTGGTTTGACAATTAACTCTTCAACAAGAAATATTTGTACTAACTGTAATTTTGTGTCCATGCATTATAAATTCTTTATATAGTGTGTGCTTCATTAATGACAGACACAGGATACAAAAATGAAAAAATAAAAAACCAAACTAAAATATTGGAATTAATGTAGGGAGATAAATTACTATAGACTAATAAATATAAAGTCAGTTTAGATCAGGAAAATGTCAAGTACAATAGAAGGGTGCTATGTTACATAATAATTTAGTCAACTAAGTTGCCTTTATTAAGTGCCTAATATGTTTCAGGAACCACACTAAATGCTGAGGATACAAAAATATGCCAAAGGATACTCTCTGCTCCCAAGGAGCTAACAGTATGAAAAAAAATCTAAAGGAAGGGACTAGTGATCTATAAACTTAATATGAGAACAAATTGAGGTGGCATGCAAAAAGTTAACATGTTCTTTAGCTATATGTAGACTGACTTTAAGAAGTATGAATGTTTAACCCAGCCCAATGGTGACAGAAGAGTTGAGATTGATGTCTTCAAGATCTTCAAAGGCTATTATGTGTAAAATAGAGTAGACTTGATTAGTAGAAGATGCATTGGCTAACAAAGTGACAAGAAAATTGTCATTTTCCAAATTACTCTGTAGTTGGCAAGTCTTATTCAAGTGTATCTTGTCTCAGAAATATTCATTTCTTGTCTTGGGAATATAAGTTGAGACTTCCATGCATTCATTATTTTAACTTTTTCTTTTATCATAGTCACATTTATTTTTGTCTTTCTCCCCATTAATGTGTAAGCCAGTGATTCCCAAAGTGGGAGCCACTGCCCCTTGGTTGGTGTTGCAGCAATCCAAGGTGTGCGGTGATGGCCACAGTTGCATTTATCTTTCCTATTAATTGCTATTAAGTTTTTAAAAAATTAATTTCCAGGGGGCTAAGTAATATTTTTTCTGGAAAGGAGGCAGTAGGCCAATAAAGTTTGGGAACCATTGGTGTAAGCTCTTTTTAAAGCAAAGTTTGTATTCTATCTTCATGCTCTACCCTACAAATTAAGTATTTCCATAGAGAATTTACCTTTACTTGTACTGTTCTCCCATTGGCCATTAGCATATGAGTTACTTGTAGGAAAATGAACTTTGTGCATATGTATGTTCATATTACCGGAATCATTATAGTGTTTAACACATTGTAGATATTAAATATATGATTCTTGGATTGAATTTAATTTGTAATTCCTATATGGGTAGAAAAAGATCATGACTAAAGCAAGCACTTAATATGAGCTTATTATTATCGAATAAAGAAAAATCTAAAAACGTAAGACAAATATTTTTCATTTTTCAACTTGACTTTAGTATTAAGCCAATCCACATAGGTTTCCTGATTTTTCAGAGCATTATTTTTAAAAATCCAAAATTTGTATGCACTTTTGAAGTCTAATTAGGTTTCCTTTTAAGGCATGTGCATACCGTCAAGCATTATAAGCATTGTAATGTTTATGGAGTTGTCAGGCAGCTTTGATACTCATTAGTTTTGTGGAATATTAATATTGAATTGTCAAAAAATATTCCTTTATCCTACCCCCAATAACAGTCTGATTGAAACAGGTCAGACAGTTTCTCTCCCCTTTGTGTAAAGGAGTGTCCAGGAGATTATCTCGAGGCTTTTCAGCCAAGGACACAAGTGTTTCACAATTGTGTAATGGTTCTCCTGAGACTGGTAAATTAGGAAGCAAGGTGGCAAGATTAAGAGTTGTACATAGTTTTAAAGTAATATTTTCATTATTTAGTAAGGTTATTTTATACCTTGTAATTCTCTTATCAGAAAATGCCTGTGTTATATGTCTTAGCAGTAATGCTTCTACTTCATGTGGGCACATAATTGTTAATGGGCATCCCAATACTAGATCGATAGTTTTTATTACTAAAAAAGTTGTGGCAGCTATGCCTCTAAGACATGGTGGTGCTCTTGCAGCTACTGGGTCCAGCGGGGTGGAATAATAAGCAACTGGACTCTGATAAGGCTCCAAAGTTAGAGTTAAAACACCTGAAGCTACCCCTCTACGCTCATGTGCATATAAAGTAAATGGTTTGTTATAATCTGGGATGCCTAGAGCAGGGGCAGACTGGATAGCTAGTTTTAGATTTGACAGAGCTAACCAGTGTTCTGGCTCTAATTTAAGCGGTTCAGGGACTAAATTTTTCATTAGTTAGTTCCCAAACCACCCACTTGCATGCCAGGAAAAACCTTAGAGAGAGTATAGACCTCACCTGGGAAATCCTATACTTAGCCTCAGACAAAAGATTCCTTGCCTACCCTTCACTCAAAGTTAATTAAATCTTGTGGCATACTTAAGGGGGCCACACCCTTTAAGTACTTAAAGGAACTACACCCTTACTTGTGAATTCTCACACCTTCACCTTAAAACCCTAGCCCTCAACTTCAGGTTAAGATGGCGGCAGAGTAAGGAGCAGCTGCTCGATCTCTCCTGACCGAACCACACAGGACCCCTCAAGGGGAAATAAAAACGAGTCCAGAGGAACGAAGGAACCCCACAACAGGGCGCAGCATTGAAGGTACGCAGAATCGGGGCATTTCCACACTTTAAAAGGGTGAAACAGCTCTCACTAAAACGCGAGAGGAAGAAGCCCCTCCCCCACCCCCCACACCACACAAGCTGGTAAACAGGACTGGGGCAACCAGATAATCACTGGCAGCCCCTGAGCCTGTACCTGTGCACTGCAAGACGAGGGACCCCAGGTGGCTGGGACTTTCCCTGAGCGCCACCTGGGTGAAGGTACCGCCTGGGGCCTGGACAAAGGCCCCTAAAACGTGGCCTTTCCCAAGCTCTGAAGGCATCGCCTCAGGTGCGAATAAAGATCTCCAGCCCACCGACTTTCACTACCTTCTGCAGGGGGTGAAAGCAGGGCCCTAAGAGCATCACCACAGGCAAAGGCAGTGCCCTAGGCTTGAATAACGATCTCCAGCCCAGGCTTGGACCTCCAGTGAGGACCCGGTGCAGACCTGAGCGTGGCTGTGGAAGCAGCCCCAAAGACTGCTGAAGGAACCTCGGGCAGAGGGGCAGACCGGGAACTACCAGGAGGCCTGACCCTGAGGACAAGGAGACCAGAGCCCCCCCCCCCAAGCTTGCAAGGCCCAGGCAGACCCAGAGTGCAAAGACAAAGCGGGAAAAGGGGCGGGGCTAACAATGGCCAGCAATAAGGAAGTCCAGAAGAAAAAGACCATCAAGAGAAACTCTGGAACATTGGACAACTTCTACACAGAGAAAATCCAGACAACAGAGGAGGAAAAACAAAAATCCAAACCTCCCCAAAAAAATGAAAGCTGGTCACAAGTTATGGAAGAGTTTAAAAATGAAATGCTGAGGAAGATGGAAGAAATCTGGCAAGAAAATAACAGTTTAAAAGGCAGAATTTCGCAATTGGAAAGTGAGACAAGACAACTGAAGACCAAAAATGACCAGATTGAAAAGGAAAACCAAAACATTAGAGCCGAAAACCAGTCCTTAAAGGCTAGAATCGAACATTTAGAAACCAATGATCTCTCAAGACAACAAGAACAAATAAAACAAAGTCAAAAGACTGATAAAATAGAAGGAAACATGAAATATCTCAATGAGAGAGTGACAGACCAAGAAAACCGGTCTAGAAGAGACAATTTGAGAATAATTGGTCTTCCAGAAAAACCAGAAATTAATA